>NC_138204.1:134261458-134462122 GCF_964194415.1 Vipera berus | reverse complement strand
TAAGGATAGTCAGCATAGCAGTACCCAGGTGTTTGGGGCAGCACCGACATTTCTTGCTATTGGGAATTTTGTCTAGGGCTGATGGAAATAGAATTCCAAAACATCTGGAGGGCACTATTTTGCTTATCCTTTATCATGGCCAAAAAGAAAAAGAAAACACCCCACCCCTGGGTTCTGTAATTATTTTCAGAAGAATTGGATAAGCAAAGGGGAATTAGAAGAGGAGGGTAAGGCAGAAAGTTTCAGAAAAAGAGAGAAAAGCTATAGGAAATAGAAGTATTTAAGTGTTAAAAATCCACATCACAGCAAGGAGACTACGAGCAGCCTTGATCATTTAACACTTCTTTCTCCCCACAATCCATCTTTTTTTTCCTTCCTTCCTTCCTTCCTTCCTTCCTTCCTTCCTTCCTTCCTTCCTTCCTTCCTTCCTTCCTTCCTTCCTTCCTTCCTCCCTCCCTCCCTCCCTCCCTCTTTCTTTCTTTCTTTCTTTCTTTCTTTCTTTCTTTCTTTCTTTCTTTCTTTCTTTCTTTCTTTCTTTCTTTCTTTCTTTCTTTCTTTCCAAATTTGTTTTTGCTAGTTCCTTGTCTTTTCTCAGCAGGAAAGTTCTAGTATTCAGTTCCAAAAATACTATGTTCAGACGGTGTTAGAGATTGTGGGAAAGCTGGGGATGAGTCATAGAAATGTTTATGTTAAAGGCATGTTCAGTCCAGTTGCTGGGTGATCTGGGAAATAGCATTTCTAAGAGACACCACCATAATTAACTCAATATAACCAAAGATGGAAAATTCCTGTTCCCATCTTGGAATAGGAATAGGGAATAGGGAAATTCTTGTTCCAAGATGCTTCACTGAAAACCATATTTTTTTGTGTTTCCTTCATTTTGCCTGCTATGAGACTCAGCTGGAAAATAATTTAAACATTGTAACACCAGTTTGACTTATCTTTATAAGATGTTTATCCCGAAGAAGAAAGAGGGTTGATATATTGTTGCCTTTGATTTCAAAATGATATTGGCAGCTTTAAGTATTATGGCCAAAGAGTTGAAAATGGGCCTCAGGGATACTTACCTTGAATTTTTCCCCAGTGTAATGGTACAAACTGGAGAGAGAGCGAGAGAGAGAGAGAAAACACAAGTAAATGGAACAATAATGACAGAGCTATTAAGAACCTGACACACTTATGGAAAATGGTCCACTAATGACATATTTCAAGATACTTCAACACTTAGTACTAGTACCTTTTTATTCATTCATTTGTTTGTTTAAAATGAGCTGTCCAAATATGTAAAGAAAGCTACAAATTTAAAAAATAGTGATGTTGTCAGAACAGGATTTTAGATAGAGACCCAGAGTTCCACTTAGCCAGATGAGCAGGACAGTCTCCGTAATGCAGCAAGTCTGACTTGTCACGTTTGAGGTCAGTTACGAGTGAGAGGAGCAAAGCCTCAAACTGAAATAGCATCTCTTCTCCCCAATCCCCCATAGCACTCTCCTTAGTCAGTCATTTCAAAACAAACAAACAAAAATGACTATTATTTATAATCCAGTACTTTCCTTTTACAAAACAATTTGAATAATGGAATAATGGGATCATCAATAGAGACTTAGCTTTATATTGTAGCCATAAATAATGCCTTTATGACTACCTTCTGCATTCATTCATATGAAGGCTTAATGACTTCTAGGAATTATTCTACTGCTTGTAGTAGAAATGTGTGTGAATATAAAGGAGGGTGATTTTTTTTAACTGCAAGTCTGAATCATTTGTGACTTTAAGGAAAAACGCCAGTATATTGATTTGAACTACATGAGTTATAGGAAGCTATGCTCCAACATTGGAGTTGTTGTTTTTATATAATATCTTATTAGTTTTCTACATTTACAATTCATAAGTGCTTAATAAACAATGTGTTGTCTGGGTCCATTTGTTTTACTTACTAATACACATTAAATTCCTAATATCTACCCTGTTTTTCCAGCCACTGATAAAATACCTCCCATATTTGAAAATATCAACATTGGAGGTTTTTAAGAAGAGATTGGACAACCATCTGTCTGAAATGCTATAGAGTTTCCTGCTTGAGCAGAGGGTTGTACTAGAAGACCTCTAAGGTCCCTTCCAACTCTGTTATTTTGTTACTGTTTTACCTCTGTGGCATCAGAGGCCAGCCCTCTCCATTATGCATCTGTCTCTTAATAATTCTCCAGTGTGGACCTCATATAAAATACAATCAGATTTCAATATTATGGAGGTTTGAATTACTGCATTGGAAAAAGACAGTCCTTGATGGGCTGCTCAATAAACTGATAGTTTGTAAATTAAAGTCCAAGAATCATCGTTGCTAGGAACCCACTGAGGGATTAAGAATGTCCCTTTCAAGGCATTTTTTATTTTCCATTTCTCAGCACATGGAAAAGGGTTTTCTCTTCAGATTCTCCCAGACAGCACACAAAACCCCCTTGTCAACCATCTTTGTTATTCTAAGTTGCCACGTAGGTTGGGAGGGAAAATGGGAAAGAAAATGAAAGTATGCTAAACACGGAATGGTCCCTTGGGAACCAAGGTCATTCCCACAGATGCTGAAAGGAGGAGCAAAGATTAGTTGCAGAGCCCCCCAATTATTTTCATTGGGTAGCATGATTTACAGCATAATAGAGAGGAGGGGACATTTAGTTATACTGAATCTCTAAGGGGAAAAAATTAGAGTTGGTTTCACTTCTGACTGTGCCAATATTATGTATCCAATAAACATGTGCCTTGGAGTTCTGCTTTATTTGGTTTCATTAGTCAGAACCTTGACACCCTTTCTGTCTTTTTTTCTTTCTTTTCTGAAGGGCTGTTACAGTGTGCCTTTCCCCCACATTTAACATTTTATATGCATGCATTTTTATTATGCTAATTGCTGACATGATAAAACCCATGTTATAGACTGCTACCTGAAAAGCAGTAAAATAAAATAAAATAAAATAAATGTCCTTGTAGATCAGGGGTTCATAAAGTTTTTGACTTCATGCCTCCCTTTCATGTAGTCCTAATGTATGCATCTCCCCTAAAAATACAAACACCAAAATAAACACACAAAAAAACAAGACAAAACAATGTAATGAAACATTGGGAAAGAAGGCTTTATTTTAGCAATGTAGATTTAAGATTTAAGATTTATTGAGATTTTTATACCGCCCTTCTCCCAAAGGGACTCAGGGCGGTTCACAGGGCATAAATATAAACAACAGTACAAACATTAAAAGATAATTAAATTAATGCCCAAGTTAAAACCAGAATAATAAAACAAACCTATAAAAAACCCAAGTACCCCCATCAGGCCAGACCCGCTAGTTCGAATAAATGGGTCTTCAACCCGCGACGGAAGGATCGGAGGTCTGATGCCATCCGGAGCTCAACCGGCAGTTGGTTCCATAACGCCGGAGCACCCACAGAGAAGGCCCTCCCCCTGGGGGCCACCAGTCGACATTCCCTGACAGGAGGCACCCTGAGGAGGCCCTCTCTGTGGGCGCGCACAGGGCGGAGGGGAGTCGACGCCGGCAGCAGGTGGTCCTCGAGGTATCGCGGACCCATGCCATGTAGGGACTTAAAGATCATAACCAAAACCTTGAACCTTACCCGGAAGACAACTGGTAACCAATGCAGCTCACGGAGCAAAGGTGTAACATGGGAGTACCGGGAAACTCCCAAGACAACTCTCGCGGCCGCATTCTGTACCAGTTGGAGCCTCCGAGTAGTCTTCAAGGGAAGTCCCATGTAGAGAGCGTTACAGTAGTCTAGGCGAGAGGTCACGAGCGCATGAGTGACCGTACACAAGGCCTCCCGGTCCAGATAGGGCCGCAACTGGCGCACCAGGCGAACCTGGGCAAAAGCCCCCCTAGTCACGGCCACTATGTGATCCTCCAAAGTGAGTCGTGAATCTAGGAGGACTCCCAAGTTGCGAGCCCTATCCACAGGGGGTAAAAGCTCACCCCCCTAATTAAAAGGTTTTTCATACCTGCCCTAGACTTTGTCTGTATTTCCCCAAGAGAGATATATCTCACAGTTTGGTAAACTCTCTTGTAAAGCATGGCCCTGTTCCTTTCTCTCATTAGTTTGGATCGATAGATGGATGGATATACCAGTAATGAAAAATTCCTGAGGGAGATGGGTAGATAAGAAGCGTAAATAAATAATAAATAAATATATAAACAAACAAATAAATATTGGTGGATACTGTATGTAAACAGGGAGCAAACCCCAAATTCACTTGCATTCATGATATTATCTAGTTGGTTAATGAAACATCTGCAAGCAAACAACCCAATTCAGGCAACACCAAGAACTCTACTATTTAGTGTATTCTTTCAGGGATAGGATTGGATGACTGGTGTGTTCTTTACTAATTCACATATTTTCTGATTCTAGGACATGTTTTATTAGAGGCTGATGACTTAAAGGCTTTCCTCAGTATGAAGTCCCTCTGACTGAGGTGATGTAGATCTAGTTGGTTGGCACCCATCTGAAAAGTGGGACTGGCATTGCTGAGAAAACCAAGAGTGTAACGTGAAGCAGATGTAACATGGTTTCTTCCAACACCATGTGAATGTAGCTTGAGTTCTTGGGCATTACAGAGATCTTTCTAAACTTTCCTGGGACTTTACAGAAAACAGAGGCTTTCAGATTGTGACCTGGAGTGCGGCAGCAAAAGGGCATTTAGTTTTGGCATGAATATTACCCATACTTTTATATTCTCTAGGCTTAACATATTGCAATAATTTCATTCACTTGCATCCTGATGGTCTGATTTAACAGAAATTCAGAGTCAGAATTGCTTTTCAAGACATCCTGTAAATTCAGCATATCTTTCCCAGTATGTTGTCATAAGTAACAATTTCACTGATGTCCTTTTAAGTTTTTAAACCACAATTTTGCCTAGACTATGTCAGCTTTCTTGCAAACTTACTGCTTGTTTGACAGCTTTATTTGAAAAGCTGCTTATTTCTCACTGATGCTTTGACTGTTCTCTTTTATCATCTAAAATCACTTAATTATAGTGACAAGTTAAAATGCAATTGTTTTATTTATCTGTACTTTTCTATCTCTTGGGAGAGCTGGGTCCATTTAAGTGCATTTTCCAGGAATTCTGCTGTTGCAAATTATGTTGAAATAATTGGGCATAATTATTTTAGGATAATGTTTCTTTAACCCAGTCTGCTTAGTCTCATATCTTCACTCAAAATATAGCAATATGCATTCCACTACAATATTTTGATTGCTCTTAAAAGCCCACTGCAATACCTAAAGATTCTTCAGCAGGTATGTGAATAACCTTTCATTTTGCTGCTAGATAGCCTCTGGGCATTTGTTGAATTGAGATCTATGCAATAGTCTGAAATATTTGTGCAGCTTCAAATTATTACCTTATGTTCATGTTTTGAACTTCATTTTAAACCAAAACCAAATACAGTATTGGTATAAAAAGAAAATCAAGCCTTCTTCAAGCCAAACCTGATTCTCATGGGCAAATGTATGATGTTTTCTGGCAAAATGTATGGAGGTACACAAATGATTCGCATACCTTTTTCTGTAGTTGTGTTCAGCTTCTCAGTCTGGCTTAACCCAGGTTCTCTGGTATCTATTCCTGGCATTCTTTTCTAAGTACAGAAACATATATTTAACCGTTATAAACACTACAAGCAAAGCACTCTCTTCCATATGTATTGGTAGTCAACTCCCAAAATTCCCAGTTGGCCTGGCCAAATAGCCTACTGGATACAGATTCTAAGTATTGAAACCTATCACATTTAGAGGACACCATTTGGGGAAACTGTTTTAAGGTCTTTTTGTAATCCCTATTATAAAGCATAGTTCTAAACAGTAGGAATTTCATTATGAGACATGGATTTATAGTGTACTTGAAATGTAGAATCTGTCAGACTTCATACATAATCTCTTTTTAACAGTCTCACATTACTGTAATTATGGATGTATTTTAAAGGTGGGACTTTCAGATGTACTGTAAAGGGCAGGACTTACTCATCAATAAATTGCTTCCATGCATTTCAGTAAATAAAACTGAACAGGATCAATGCTTAAACTGAAAGGTCATAATGGAGAAGATTCCGTACTATTGAATATCATTGCAGCTGCCAATGTAATTTTGTCTAGAGGGAGATGCTACAAAACTGAAGAACTCCCTTGATTGCGGGTGGGGGTGAGTATATATTCTGACACTAATAAAAACAGTGCTTTGACAGCTGTGCATTGTTTAGCCCTCTCTCATAATTAAAATGAAATGTGATAGGTTGCATTGAAATCCATCTGTCTAACACCTATAGGCACTGTTCCTGAAGAACATCTTCATCCATTAAAATAATTATGCAATCATTAATTAACAGGAAAAAATAGTTACCGATAAAACAGCCTGATGGCAAAGGATGATAACTGAACTTGCCTGGATTTTTTTTTTATTTTCTTGAGTACAACATCTCAATTACCTCAATATTGTGTGGCTTGAAACCCCTGTCTCTGCCCTAACTCCAGACTAGAATCCAAATTTCCAACCTGCAAGGAAATTGTTTTCAGCAAAAGGAATGAGTTCCCAAATCCTCATCTGCTCCCTTCTTTTGGAATTCACTTTCTCTTTTAAAGAAGGGGTGTAGTGCTGGAAGTTGCTGATAAGTGCTTAGGGGGAAAAATCCCTTCTAATCCCTATGGGTGATATGTGTTTTCCTCAATCTTAGGTCTTCTCAAGGCTTGGGAGTTTGAAAATTCGGTAGCTGTTCCTAGCACTGTGCTCTTCTAGACAGAGAGCTCTGATATTGTTCCTGAGATGCTTTATAAGGCCTTGGTGAGACCATACTTGGAATACTGTATCCAATTTTGGTCAGCACAATATAAAAAAGATGTTTATTTATTTTTATTTTTTATTTTTTTTATTACATTTATATACTGCCCTTTCCCGAAGGACTTAGGGCGGTTTACAGGGTGATTAAAAACCAAGATACAAAAGTTAAAAACAAATTTTAAAAAAAATATATTTGTCCCTACATAAATAAAACCCCAGTTAAAATAAGATTAATCCTCAGCCTGGGCCAGAGAGCTCGAAGAGCCAGGTCTTCAGGCCCCAGCGGAATGAACGGAGATCGGGGGCAGTCCTCAGCTCCACTGGCAACTGGTTCCAAAGGGCAGGCGCCCCCACTGAGAAGGCCCTATCCCTGGGTGTTACCCACCGGCAATCTCTTACCGGTGGCACCCTGAGAAGACCCTCCCTGTGGGAGCGCACTGGACGAAGGGAACTTGATGCCGGCAGCAGGTGTTCCCTCAGATATCCCGGACCCAAGCCATTTAGGGCTTTATAGGTCATCACCAGCACCTTGAATCTCACCCGGAGGGCAACCGGAAGCCAATGCAGCTCGCGGAGTAGAGGTGTTACATGGGAGTATCGGGAAACCCCCATCACAACTCGCGCGGCCGCATTCTGCACCAGCTGAAGCCTCCGAGTGGTCCTCAAGGGCAGCCCCATGTAGAGAGCGTTGCAGTAGTCTAAACGGGAGGTCATGAGCGCATGAGTGACTGTGCGTAGGGCATCTTGGTCCAGATAGGGTCGCAACTGGCGCACCAGGCGAACCTGGGCAAAAGCCCCCCTGGTCACGGCTCCTATATGGTCTTCAAAATTGAGTCGTGAATCCAGGAGGACGCCCAAGTTGCGAGCCCTATCAACGGGGGGTAACACCTCACCCCCCATTGTTAGAGATGGAATAGTCTGGTTGACCCGAGATGCCGATATGCACAGCCACTCAGTTTTGGCGGGATTGAGACGAAGCCTGTTTCTCCCCATCCAGACCTGGACCGCCTCCAGGCACCGGGACATCACGGCGAGGGCATCGCTGGGTTGGTTCGGGGTGGAAAGAAAAAGTTGGGTATCATCAGTGTACTGATGATACCCCACCCCGAAACCACGAATGATCTGTTGAGACTCTGGAAAGAATGCAGAGAAGAGCAACAAAGATGGCTAGGGGGTTGGAGGGTACAATGTATCAGGAATGGTTGCAGAAATTGGATGTGTCTAGTTCAGTAAAAAGAAGGACTAGGGTGAAATGAGAGCTGTGTTCCACTATATGAGGGGCTGCCACAAAGAAGAGGGGTCAGCTTATTTTCCAAAGCACTAGAAGGAAAGACAAGAAGCAATGGGTGGAAACTAATCAAGGAAAGGTGTAACCTAGAACTAAGGGGGGGGAAATCCTTGTAGATGCTCCATCATTGGAGGCCTTTAAGAAGAGACTGGACAGCAATTTGTATGAAATGGTCTCTTGCTTGAACAGAGAGTTGGACTAGAAGACCAAAACAAAGGTTTGCTGAAGGCAACCGCTTGAATAGCTCCTGTTTCATGGTTCGTGTCTTGTTCTGTTTGCTTTTGTATCCATAAATTTGGCAGGCTTAGTTCCAGCCTCTTGCCTTCTTGTAAAAGGGGTTGTCCCTGCCTTTTCTGCAGGGCCGGTAGCAGGCTGGTACAGAACAGTTTGCCTTCAGCAAACCACCCCTTCCTATTATTATGGAGCAGCTACGTGCTGAGAATGCCCAGCTCGCCCAGCAACTCACTTTGTTGGCAGCTCAGGTGGCTCAATTGTAAGCTCAGGTCCATGCTGCACCCCCACCATCACCCCCACCCAGGAGAAAATGCCAAGTTGCGATGCCGGATAAATTTACTGGCAATCCAGAACTGTTTCCTGCTTTCCTGGGACAATGCCAGCTCTTTATCAGCGTGAGAGCAGCTGATTTCCCCACTGACCGGGATAAGGTGGGGTTTGTGTTAAGCCTTCTTTTCGGTGATGCAGCTCATTGGGGCATGCCTCTGCTGGCTCAACCTAGTCTATTGTTGGACAACTTTGTGGGGTTTTGTGATCATATGCGTCTGATGTATGAGGACCCTATTAAGACGCAGAATGCTACTCGACGTCTGAAAGCTCTGAGGCAGGGTCAACGCCCCCTACAGGGCTATATCAGCGATTTTCGGCTGCTTAGCCAGGATTCCGCCTGGAATGAGGCTGCGCTTGAGGATGCCTTCCAGGATGGATTGTCGGAGGAGATGTTGGATGAGCTGGCCCGTGTGGATATTCCCTCAGACCTGAATGGGCTGGTCCATCTCTGCCTGCGGATCGATGCTTGGTTACAGCAGCAAAGGAGTCACCGTGCCACCCCACAGACCCCTGCAGCCCCTGTTGTGCGTGAGACCCCAGTTCAAAGGGAGGAGCCAATGGAGCTGGGTGCCGCCAGGTCTCGTCTATCGGTGACTGAAATGAACAGACGACGAACGGGGGGGTTGTGTTTTTACTGTGGGGACCCTGGGCATTTGGCTGCTTTTTGCCCAAAGAAGCAACAGCGGGCATCAGTGACCGAGTCTGCCCTGAGAAAGTCCCCTACTTTTCTGTCGGGAAACGCCCCGAGCCCGATCTAGATGGTGTGATAGATCGGGCGTCCCACAACAACACTGAGTGACGTATTTCCAATGCTGCCTGTGGACCTCCACAGCATCTGATATTGGAGGCATGTCTGATCCTTCCTGGCAAGCCAGAGGGGATTCCAGTCCATGCCTTAATTGACTCTGGGGCCACTACAAATTTTATGGACTCAGCATTTGTGGCCAAATGGGCTGTTCCCCAGTGCCCGGTGGATCTGCCCATGTTAGTGGAGACTATCGATGGTTGAGTGCTCCACCACGCAACCATTATGTATGGCTATCAGTTCCCATGTGGAGGCCATCCAGTTCTATATCACCTCAGATCTGCATTTCCCCGTGGTCTTGGGACTGGCGTGGCTCCAGGCGCATGACCCACAGATCTATTGGTCACAGAACCTGGTCACCTTCCCAAGCTTGCAGTGTGTGGCCCACTCCCGCCATATCTGTGCTGGCCAGGTGGAGGGTTCCCCAGGGGTTTCCTTGCCTCCCGAACTGTCCGACTTTGCTGATGTGTTCAGCAAGACAGAGGCAGATCAATTACCCCCACACAGGCCCTATGACTGCCCCATTGATTTAGTCCCTGATGCGCCTCTCCCAGTGGGGTGTTTGTACTCCATGTCGGACCCCGAGTTGGCTGCATTGCGGGACTTTCTGGAGAAGAATTTGGCTCGCGGTTTCATCCGGCCCTCGTCCTCGCCAGTGTCTGCACCCGTGCTCTTCGTCAAAAAGAAGTCCTGCGAATTGTGGCTTTGCTGCGATTATAGGAAACTCAACGCCATCACGGTGCACAATTGTTACCCGCTGCCCCTCATCCCCGAACTCTTGGACCGACTCCGGGAGGCTAAGATCTTCACGAAACTGGACCTGCATGGAGCTTACAACCTTGTCTGGGTTCGGCCGGGTGATGAGTGGAAGACGGCGTTTGGTACTCGCTATGGACATTTTGAGTACACGGTGATGCCGTTTGGCCTGACCAATGCCCCCACCGTGTTTCAGCATTTCATGAACGACATTTTCCTGGATTTGTTGGATCAGTTTGTCGTGATCTACTTGGACGACATCCTGATCTACTCCCCGTCGCGTGAGGTGCACCATCAGTATCTCCATCAGGTCCTGCAGCGACTCCGAGAACATCGGCTGTTTGCCAAGTTGGAGAAGTGCCAGTTCTACCGGGTGACCATCGATTTCCTGGGTCACTGCATTTCTCCTGAGGGCATTGCCATGGAGCCGAGTAAGGTTGAGTCTTTGCAGAGTTGGCAACCCCCGCGTCGCGTGAAGGATGTTCTGCGACTTCTTGGGTTCGCCAACTATTACCGAACTTTCATCCCTGTGTTTGCTGCCTTGACAGCCCCCCTCAGAAGAAGACTGCTCCTGCAGAAGAAGACTCAGTTCCATTGGAACGCTCCAGAACAACGGGCTTTCCAGACTTTGAATGAAGCCTTCATGAAGGAGCCCATCTTGAAGCATCCTGACCCGCAACAGCCATTTGTCGTGGAGGCAGACGCCTCCGACATTGCCATTGGGGCGGTGTTACTCCAGGCAATGACGCCCAGCGGTACCCTCTTCCCTTGTGCGTACCATTCACGAAAACTGAACCCTTCAGAACGCAATTATACAATCTGGGAGAAGGAGCTGCTGGCCATCAAAGTGGCGTTCGAGGCCTGGAGGCATCATCTGGAGGGAGCGCAGCATCAAATCAAGTTCCGGACGGACCATAAGAATTTGGAAAGTCTGCAGACCGCTCGGAATTTGAACCAACGCCAGATCCAGTGGTCTCTTTTCTTTGCGAGGTTCGACTTCCAAGTTTGGTACATACCTAGCGGGCACAATCAAAGAGCGGATGCTCTGTCCAGGAAGCCCAAATATTCCCGAGTGGAAGACAAGTTTCTGCCCAGGACAGTGATCCCCGTCGAGTCTTTTGCTGTGGTGCGGGAGCTGGTTGATATACGGGATCGGATCTGGGAGGCACAGCAGCAGGAGGTGTGGGTGGCTCAGCGGAAGGAGGAGGTGGGGCCAGATTCTCCTTGGACAGTCACGGATGGACTCTTGTATTATTGTGACTGGCTCTACGTTCCAGGAGGGCCACTCAGGGGACTCATCCTCAGCCAGTGTCACGATAACCCGGTGGCAGGGCATTTTGGCCTGTTTAAGACCCTGAACCTGGTCTCCCGTACCTTCTGGTGGCCCCGAGTCCGACACGACGTCCAATCCTATGTTACCTCCTGCATCCCATGCAGGCAGGCCAAGTCAGCGACAGGGGCCCCGCCTGGATTACTGCAGCCCTTGCCGACACCCAAAAGACCCTGGGGGGCTGTGTCCATGGACTTCTTGATGGATTTACCCCCATCCTCTGGTTTTACGACAGTGCATGTGGTGGTGGACATGCTGACCAAGATGGCACACTTCATCCCCTGTCGCGGCTTACCGTCAGCCCGCGTCACTAGTCGTATGTTCATTCAGCAGGTGTTTCGGCTGCACGGCCTCTCTGATAGAGTCGTCTCTGATAGGGGGGCCCAGTTTACAGCCCGCTTCTGGCAGGAGTTGATGCATGTGTTGGATATCAAGATGTGCCTCTCGTCCGCGCATCATCCTCAAACTGACGGGGGAACCGAGAAGGTCATCGGTATCCTGGAACAATATCTGCGCTGCTATGTCAATCTGCAGCAAAACAATTGGGTGGACTATCTGGCCATAGCTGAGTTTGCATTTAACAATTCACAGCACACCTCCACACAGATGACACCGTTCTTGGCCAATGTGGGATATCACCCCTGGTTTTTCCCCCTTTCTCCCGTGGACTAACCGGAGCCAGCAGCGAACGACTTCATGGTAGAGTTACAGGCGATCCATTGATTGGTGCGACGTCAGTTAGAGAAGGCCAAGGCCGATTACAAAAGGTTTGCTGATCGGTCAAGGCGGGATACGCCTCCACTATTGGTGGGAGATCGGGTCTGGTTGTCCACCAGGAACCTACCGTCAACACGGCTGGTGAGAAAGTTAGATCACCGATATTTAGGACCATTCCCAATCGAGGCTGTCATCAATCCGGTTGCCTATCGCTTAACTCTGCCACGTTCCCTGCACGTGCAGTCAGTTTTTCATCGGTCTCTGTTGGTCCTCGAGCAACCAGCCTGTCCACTCTGCTGAGCGGAACCTCCCCCATCAGGACCTCGTGATGGAGACAGCACCCCCGAGTATGAGGTCGCCAGCATCAGGGACTCCCATTGGCTGAAAGGTCATTTCCAGTACCTGATTGAATAGAAAGGCTATGGACCAGAGGAGTTCACCTGGGAAGATGCGACCGCCATTCATGCCCCTGCTTTGGTGACCGCTTTTCATGAACAATTTCCATCCCGACCGCATCCGGTTCTGCAGACCCAGGGGAAGGGCCCTGCGGTGCGGGATAGTGTTGTGATTCAGGGTCAGCCTGTGGGTTCGGCAGTTGGGTTGGAAAACTCAGAGGAGGAGGGGGGTGTTGAAGAGCTTGCTGAGGGGGTTGGAGAGCTTGCTGATGAGAGCCCTCAGCCAGGCCCCTCCCACCTGGTCACGACGCAGACCCAGCTGTGTGAGCCTGACAGCGTGGATGAAGATGACCCACAGCTGGCCCTGTTCAAGGACGCCCGACGCAGGAGGCAGTCAATCAGGAGTAAACAGAGGAAGGCAATGGGGCACCTCGGAAGGAGGCAGAGAGAAGCCATGCCCTGAACTGTATAAAAGGGGAATGCGTGGGAGGGCTGGTTTGCTGAAGGCAACCGCTTGAATAGCTCCTGTTTCATGGTTCGTGTCTTGTTCTGTTTGCTTTTGTATCCATAAATTTGGAAGGCTTAGTTCCAGCCTCTTGCCTTCTTGTAAAAGGGGTTGTCCCTGCCTTTTCTGCAGGGCCGGTAGCAGGCTGGTACAGAACAACATCTGCTGAGCCCAGAAAAAGCACCAATCCGCTGGAATGTTGCAGCATCTCCAGGGTCTTGTTATTTGCATTCAGATGCTTGGCAGCTGATTCATATTTATGACAGTCACAGTGTCCCAGGGTCATGTGAAGTGACCAAAACCTGCTGCAACCACCCAGAAGATGGAGGGAATAAAAACCAAACACCACCCCCACTGCCAATCCTCAACAATGAAAACCTTGGACAGGAGAAAGAGTGCCACCGGGCAGGCAGGCAAGTGTGTTATTCAGCTGTGGCTTGGGGGGCACTTTTTTCAGTGCCATTGTTACTTCGAACAGTCACTAAGCGAACTATTGTAAGTCGAGGACTACCTGTACTTCATCACTTTTTTCCTCTTTTTTTTGGTCATCAAGTTTTTGACACCTTGCTAGGCGACTGGTAGTACTCGGATGTTGCCATATCCTAAATGTGGTACAATGGGTGAAAAGGTTGAAAAGCCCTGGTCTAGGCTAAGAAAGTACAGTATCTAGTCTTACCCCTGATAAGCAATTTTCCTGCCTTGTTAGTGCCTTGATTTTTCTGGTCTCTATATCATATATAATTATCATAATTACATGACTTATTGGAAGAAGTGGTGTAGAAATAAGTATAACGAGCTAAACAAAGAAAGTAAATAACTAAACAAGAGTACTTAATTTACCATGGAAAAAACATAGAACAGGGGAACTAAAAATAATAATTGACACAGAAGTAATAAATCCTAGGATCTGAGCTATGCAAAAAATTATCAGTTCTTGAGAGAAGATTAAAATACCATATGACATGTCATCACAGTATAAAGTTCTTATAGATAATCCAAACCCATATTTGTTGCTCTCTTGATGTCCATCATAATCAAGGAGTATTTTCCCTAACTTTTGGAATATGTGCAAACAAACCTATGATTTAGAGATTTTCTTGCATGTATTTCTGTTATGCTCTTTTTTCTTTCTTTCTTCACATAGAAAGAGTTGACTGCCATTTCTAACCACAACAAAGCAATTCAAAGCCTAACTTTAATGCCTTCCTTTTTAGTATGTAGTTTTATTCACACATCTTAGATCAACTCTGTGATCTCTAACAACATTGGGGGCAGGGTTTAAGAAAAAAAAAATGATAATTAAGACTTCTTTAAGATAAAGCCTTTAAGGAGGCTTTATCTGTAATGAGGGGTATCAACATTCATGTATCAATTTGGCTTAAAGAAGGGAGGGTATAATTGTTTGTCACAATAATTTGATAGTCCTAAGATGAGAGGAAATGATGTCTCTGAGATGATTTATTAGCCAACTACAAAATAGACTAATTTTAGAAATGCTTTAATATCAACACTGTTTAATTGGCACAACAGGACAGAAGGAAAACTTCTGCCAAAGTGCAGAATTAGGTCTGCTGCTGGTCTTAATTATACAATTTGATCTGCTGCTTGGAATGATTTCATTAGATTTTGCACAGGGAACTAGAAAATGAGGAGGAAAAATTTTTAATGCATTAGCCTTTTATGAAGGCACATTCAAGATGAAAGACCTGCTGATTTCTCATTCTGGAATCAGTATCTGATTATGCAAACAAAATGCCATAGTATCGATTGAAATAGCCTAAATTATTGGTTTGATATATGCAATTTTAAAAACAAATTATTTTTGACAATTTTATTAGGCTGTCAAAGCCAAAGAAACTCTGTGGCTGGTAGTTGTTTGTTTTTTTTTTAACTCAGAATACATTTTGCTCCAAAGTTATTTGTAAAACGTTTGATGTACATATATTTTAGTGAGAATTACTAGCTTAAGATTACTAGATTTAAGAAAAGACTGAAAGAAATGTGCACAAGATTTCTTTCACAGGGGCTAATTTCTGTGTAAGCTAGCAGGTCTCTAACATTTTTAGAGATATTATCTCAAGTACAAATGTCATCCTCATAATATTTTCCTTCCATTTGAAATACTAAGTAGTTGTGAGACGCAGCTAGTATATCTGAAGGAAAGAGTGTTTTAAGTATTTTCTTTAAATAGTCTCCTAACAGAATTTTTCCCCTTCTAATCTTGAAGAAAAATGTCTTGATATTGTGGGTAAAAGAACTGGTGATATTTCAGTTGGAATGCTAAACAAATGTTTGTTTCTATGTTAAATTTATTCTTAATTTATCATTCTCAAATACATCAAAGATTCTTTGTTTGTTTGAGGCATCTTATTTTTTTAATTAGTGTTGTATCTGAGTTCTGCCCAAAGAAATCCACACAGAAGAATTCTATTCTTCCCTTTTAAACTAAAGTAGATTAAAAAGAGTAATCAAACCAAGGTGAACAACAACAACAACAAAGTTGAGTCTTCAGGATGCTTTATGGTTGCATGTAGCTTTGAACATCTCTACTTCTTTATTATTATTCTCTCTAGTCAATCACATGAGAAGCAGGGTAAGCAAAATGGCCCGCCAGTCATTTTGAATGTTACATCCCCCCAAACCTTAGATAGTTTGCCTTGAACAGATAGACTCCACAAGGACAGTGAGATATTGACCAAACAGAAATTTTTAGCCTTGTGATCAGTAAGAGTAGCAGGGCATTCCCTGTTATTATAACTACAGAAAGCCACTCAGCAGTATTATTTAAAGTAACTCAGTTCCTATGAGAAAAGTCTGAGCTGGAAAATTATCTGCTGTGCCATTCTGATGAGCTGACACAGCACTGAGGGGATGAAATTACTAATAACCAACTCAAAGTTGTATATAGATCCTGATGAAATGATAGATTTCATCCATGGTATGATGCTATCTGGGATAGTTTTGAACCTGAGAAAGATGAGGAAGTTGAGAGGGCTTTTCTGTACTCATAACTCTTTGTGTTATGAAATTTGAAAATTCAGAACAAAACCAGGAGATGGAAACCAAGCCAAAATGACAAAATAAGGTAAACTGAATGAGAAATTCAAAAGTGGCAGAAATAATTTGGAACCAATGGACATTTTTCACAGTTAAAGAAGTGTCATTGTATTCATTCATTTCAATATTGAAGGCATATGCACTGAATGCTTCTTTTTTTAAAAAAAGGCTTATTGAGAAGCAAATGGCAATTTCAAAAAAAGAACTCTAGGAGGAGTAAATCCCCACTGTGTATGTTTGTTATTCCTTCCTCACAAGTATTAGTTAAAAACAACTATCCTTGTCTTTTCGGGCATCCTAAATATGTAAATTTGTGTAAACCTTTATGATTCTACCTAGAGAAAGCTTACATTTGTGCAGATATTACCAATGAGGTATAAATTCCTCATATGCTATTAAGTGTGTGCTTATGTTTTTACACTGAAGACACATATTTTGCAATGCAGAAGTGCAATAAACAATTGTCCAGATTGTAAAGATTGCAGTTCTCTGCTTGATACATACTGCAACCATCAGGACTTTTACCTGAAAAGCTCAGGTAAAAAACAATTATTTATTATTTATCCTTTTCAATAGTCTCTTTAGACTCTAGAAAGTCTCTTTAGATATTCAGTTCTTTCAAGCTTTCCTAAGTCAACCTGTGAATCAGATTGTCTTAGATCTTTTTGTTCTGATGAAGGGAGGACATTAAGAAGGAACAAGGAAAAGAAGATATTATGAAGCTGAATTATGGAGCTGGAGATGATTACAAAATGAAAGAACAGTCATCTTGGACCATATAGAGGTGGACTACACCTTTCATTTGATTTGGGTACCGTAGTTTCCGGCGTATAAGACGACTTTTTAACCCATGAAAATCTTCTCAAAAGTCAGGGGTCGTCTTATACGCCGGGTGCTGAAACTTTAGGGACAGGGCTGGCTGGAAAACCTGGAGCGGATTTTCCATTTAGTCTGCGCAGGGAAAGCGGGGCCAATTGGAGTAGAAGCTGCAGTCTGATTTTTTACAGGCTGGTGTCTGGGCGTCTTTCCTTCTAAAGTTGAAGAGCAGCTGTAGGCAGGTGGGGAATGCAAGAGCAACTTGAAAGGCAGATGGGGAATGCTGTAGCCAGAGCAGCTGCTTAGCTCTAAGGACACATTTGACTCAGGAACTGGGCAGGCTGGCTGGAAAACCTGGAGCGGATCTCCCATTTGGTCTTTTTTTTTAATCCCATTTATATCCCACCCTTCTCCGAAGACTCAGGGCGGCTTACAATTTAAAGCACAAATAAATGTGCTTAGCAATAGCCTTCATTCTATGTATATGCCTGCTTATTAGAGCTTTCAAACCCCCCCCCCACAAGCAGCATTATTACAAAGTCAGCTTATTGCTCCCAACAATCTGAGTCCTCATTTTACCTACCTCGGAAGGATGGAAGGCTGACTCAACCTTGAGCCTGGTGGGATGAGAACCTGCACTAATTGCAGGCAGCTGGTGTTACTTAAGGCTCTGTGCAGGGAAAGCTTTAGAGTGAATTAGGAAAAGTGAAAAAGTGAATTAGGAAAATAGGAAACGGTTGCTGGAATTGGGTATGTGTAGTTTAATGAAGAGAAGGGTGAGGGGTGACATGATAGCAGTGATCCAATATCTCAGGCGCTGCCACAAAGAAGAGGGAGCCAAGCTATTCTCCAAAGCACCTGAAAGCAGGACAAGAAGCAATGGATGGAAACTAGTCAAGGAGAGAAGCAACCTAGAACTAAGGAGAAACTTCCTGACAGAACAATTAACCAGTGGAACAACCTGCCTCCAGAAGTGGTGAATGCTCCAACACTGGAAGTTTTTAAGAGACTGGACAGCCATTTGTCTGAAATGGTATAGGGTTTCCTGCCTTAGCAGGGGGTTGGACTAGATGACCTCCAAGGTCCCTTCCAACTACTTCTTCTTCTTCTTCTTCTTCTTCTTCTTCTTCTTCTTCTTCTTCTTCTTCTTCTTCTTCTTCTTCTTCTTCTTCTTATTATTATTATTATTATTATTATTATTATTATTATTATTATTATTATTATTATTATTATTATTATTATTATTATTATTATTATTATTATTTTAATAAGTTTAATCCACTTGCACTCTTTTATGTTTACATGTTTGATGACAAACAGCCTTATCTTTATAAGTGACAGTTTTCCTACTAAGTACCTGCATGTCATAAGCATTTGAATTAAAATTACCATATTAAAATCAAATCTGATGTTTTTTTAATTTTTATTTGGTGTGCGTTGGAAGAGGGGTAGTCTTATACGGCGAGTATAGCCCAAACCCTATAATTTAACAGGAAATGTAGGGGGTCGTCTTATACGCCGGAAAATCCGGTATTTCATGTGCGTAAATGTTGGACAAGGGGAAAAAAGCATGCTAGGGAAGGTTAAAGGAAGTGGAAGAAAGGGAAGACAACATATAAGATAATTGTATAGGATCCAAGAGATTACAACATTCTCCTTGTACAAACAAATTACACAATGGTATGCAGTTCTCCATATTGTCATTAATACTTGGACCCAACTTGATGGCATCTAATTAAACATGTTCTAGCTTCTGTGGATAAAACCCAACTTATAAAGAGTGCAAGCTCTATTCCATTTAGAGTGCAGAAGTAATAGAAAACAAAGATGTATCAGCAATAAAATAAAGTTTAAGTATAACTTGCTTAGTGGAATCCTGCTGCTTGAGATTTATGACTTATAATGATTGTTTAATGTTTCCATGTTAACAACAGAGGAATGTTTCCTTTGTGCTTCTAATTTTTCAACAGAAAGCTTGATTAACTTAAAACAGCTTATGTAGTTCAAATAAGATAAGAGACAATAGTGAATTCTGATTCCCAGCTAAGTGTTTGCATTTTTGCCAAGCAACTATGATTTCTATTAGGATATTTTTCTAGTTGAAGGCAGCCTCAGAATCAAAGGAAGCATATTTATGGTTGGAGAAAATGACTAAAAAACAAATAGACTTTAAACCAGAATTATTTTTGTTAGGAGCTAATTATGAAAAACATTGCAGATATCTAATATTACACGTATTAATGGCAGCAAGAATTGTATTTGCCCAACATTGGAAAAACAAAAACTTACCAACTGAAGAAATGCTAATTAAGAAAATTGTAGTGTGCGCAGAAATGGATAGATTGACTTTAAAGATTAAAGAAAAAGAAAACTCAGTGTATTTTAGAACATGGAAAATGAGAGAAAGGAACGTGATATGTAATTTTGAATATATATTAGCAAGAAGAAGGCTATTGAGTGGTTAATTAACATATTGTTTATGATAATTAACTATACCTATTATTGTTTGTTAAGCACATGAACCCAGACATTATGCTGTTTGCTAAGTATTGAAAATGTTATTTGGAAAAAAACCAACCCCAACCCTAACCCTAATCCCAATCCCATCCCTAACCCCAACCCCACCTTATTCTTAACCCTATAAAAACTAACTAACTAACTATATATATATATATATATATATATATATATATATATATATATATATATATATATATAAGAATCAAAGGGAGCACCAAATAAAAGATCCATAACAGATGGTAAGCCTGCTTCTGCTTCAAGATCTCCAGAGCCAACCATCTAATTAGATAAGAGATTCTACTACTGGGTTTGTACTACATCAAGACGTGTGTGTGTGTGTGTGTGGAGTTTTTCAAAAAAGTGGCTATTACTTCAGCAATTCTACCTTTTTATTAATCAATAGAAAACTACTGAGATATTTTACGTTTCCACAGAAATATGAGTAAAGGTCTAAGATATTATTATTATTATTATTATTATTATTATTATTATTATTATTATTATTATTATTATTATTATTATTATTATTATTATTCTCTCTCTCTCTCCCTCTCTCCTCTCTCTCTCTCTCTCTCTCTCTCTCTCTCTCTCTCTCTCTCTCTCTCTCTCTCTCTCTCTCTCTCTCTCTCTCTCTCTCTCTCTCTCTCTCTCTATTGGAGGTCTGAAATTAAAATAGGGCTCACAACATTTTGGCAATATTAAAAGAACTCAGTCTGACTTCCTACTAATAAAAACAGCAGCATGCTAATGTGTTACATTTTAATCTGTAGAATTAATAATGCAGTCCCCAAACCTGACACAGATGGCAAACAGATTAAAAAGCTATCCCCTGAAGTACAGATTAATTTTGAAATCTCAAGACTTTAACCATAGTTGACATTGGTTGAGATACCTCATGGTTTATGGGTTTTATAAATACCTTGTTTCAGTCTCATGTTTATAAATTAGCATGGTTTATGGACAATCCTCTTATAACCTTGGATAGAATTTTCCATTTATCTATCTATCCAGTTACCTATTACCTCCTTCTGTCTATTTTTAGGAAAACATTTGGAAACAATTGTTTCTATATGAATGATGGAGATGGAAAAGGCACTGTGGATCAATAAACTTTTCCTTTTTTTGTGATACTCTGTCATTTCTGAAGGATATATAAATACTAAAGCATCTACATTGTTGTAAATTAGATGATGAAAGAAGTCAGTATCAAGAATATTTTTAGCAGAAGTTAAAAGAGGTTGTTGTTGTTGTTTTTGTCTCAGCCTCATATACATTTTAAGTGTGATATTGTAGGAGGACAGAATTAGTTAGGTATTAGGAAAAACATTAGAGAGAGAGACAGACAGACAGACAGACAGGCAGGCAGAAGGTATAAATTTAATTGTAATGAATGAACTTTCTATTAATTTAATAAAATTGGAATTGATTATATCTTTTAAAAAATCCATCTTTTTTCATCTCTTTAAAATATCAACAATTAAAATATTTGTTTTCAGGAGATATGCAAATAAAATAGTTCAAAACAGCAAATCTTCATTTTTTAAAGAGGGAAATGGATAATTAGAAAAATCAGAGAGTGTGCCATCCTGCTTTGTAAGTCTTTCTTATATGTTTATTCAATATTAATTTATACTCCCTTTTTTTACTCTGCCCTTTCCATTTTTTTCCTGATTTGTACTCTGATATAAGAAATGGACCTTGATTACATAATAGCAGGGCTTTTCAACCAGTGGTATGGGTACCACCTGTGGTACATTGGCACCTGGCAGGTGGTACATGACCATCCTAGAAAAGTGGTAGTGGGGGAGGGGAATGAGCTGAACCAGTGGCAGCACCGCACAAGCCTGAGCGAGAGATGGCTGGAGCTGCAGGGCTGTCAGGGCTCAGTGAAAGTGCCAGGATCTGTGTTCTTCAGGGCTTTCAGGGCTCAGTGGAAGCACCAGGATCAGCGCCAGTCTCCAGCTTGAGCTCGGCGCTGATCCTGGCGCTTCTGAGCCCAGAAGAAGCGCCAATCAGCTGGAATGTTGCAGCATCTCCAGGGTCTTGTGATTTACATTTAGATGCTTGGTAACAGATTCATATTTATGATGGTCACAGCGTCCCAGGGTCATGTGAAGTGACCAAAACCTGTTGCAACCACTCAGCAAACGGGGGGGGGGGGGAATAAAAACCAAACACCCCACCTACCCCACCCCCTCTGCCAATCCTCAACAGAAATGCTCACAACAATGAAAACCTCGGACAGGAGGAAGAGTGCCGCCGGGCAGGCAGGCAGGCAGGTGTCTTGCTCAGCTGTGGCTTGGGGGACACTTTTTTCAGTGCCATTGTAACTTCAAACAGTCACTAAGCGAACTGTTGTAAGTCAAGGACTATCTGTACTTTATCACTTTTTTCCTTTTTTTTGGTCATCAAGTTTTTGACACCTTGCTAAGTGACTGGTGGTACTCAGATGTTGTCATATCATAAAAGTGGTACAATGGGTGAAAAGGTTGAAAAGGTTGAAAAGTCCTGCATAATAGCCTTCAGCCCATAAAAGGTATTCTTTCCTTTATTAATCAAGAAGTTAAAACAACTTTCATCCATTTTTTTAAAATGTGAGTGAGTAAATATAAAAATGCACTTTGATCTGAGGCATAGAAACTATCTACTGTATAGCTAACCCATAATTAACATCTAGGACACCTGAGGACCAACACACTTAAATCAGTTTCTGGAACTAATGCCCATAATTCTAATCACAGTATGTTTGAAAGATGTGTCTTGCAGTAATGACATGAGAAAAAAAAATCTTAATATTCTAATAAGTGCGATTCTGTAGAAAATGCCAGTATACTGTAGACAAGAAATAGTCATTAAGAAAGCAATTTTGCCCCATTATCCCAAAGTTAGTCATGCTTCTCTATCTGAGGCTCTCATTGTTTATTGGTCTTTCTGTAGCTAAAAATTGTGTTGTGACTCATTATTTTTTAATATTGCATTTGACAGATCCAAAATGGAATTCAAATTGCATTCATTATGAAGAGAGTTCATGGCATATGCATTAAAATTTCACCATTCTTAGAACAAACAGTTGCCTCTGAAATTTACATTTTTTTCCTCTACCCTGCTGGGTAAAAGATCTATTTTCTTTGGAAAACAAATCTTTTTAACACTGACTATTATAGCTCTTCATTTGTTTGTAGTGTTGTTGTTTTTTTTTTGTAATATAGCCATAAACAATCCAGAGTTTAGCAAGATTATTAAAAATGCCAAAGAAACATTTTTTTTACAAATATTTATAATTGTTTTTAAAAATCTTCCTTTCAGAAAATACTACTGTTTCCATTTTAGCCATGTCTGGGTAGAGAATCAAGTAGAGTTTTGGCTTTACTACCAAGACTATGTGTTTTTCACAGTACTAGATGATACAAACCTTTGCAGGTATATCTACAATGGGGTGGCAGAGGTAGCAAAAAGATCAAAACAAAAAGCACACTTGCAGACTGAAGCCCTATCCCTTTGTACAGGGGTCTTCAAACTTGGCCCTTTTATGACTTGTGGACTTCAACTCCCAGAATTCCTCAGCCAGGCATGCCTGGCTGAGGAATTCTGGGAGTTGAAGTCCGTAAGTCACAAAAGGGCCAGGTTTGAAGACCTCTGCCTTTGTACATGGACATAACATTGATTTTAGCCCCCTTCTTCCCCCCCAACACACCCCCTCAAAATTAGGAACAGAGATTTGTAAATTCCCTAAACTTTTGAAGGAAACAGATTTCTAAACACCTAAACTTTCAAAGGATCAGAATGCAGGGTATAGCTTAGGTTCTCACCATATGAATCTACCAATTCAAGATGCTTCAGAGGTTTTGAGAGAAATCTATGTTGCTATTTTTTGGAAGTCATCTGAAAGAATGCATATTCCTAAAAAAAATGTTAAAAGGTTTGTTTCTTTGTTTGTTTTTTAAAAAAACCTAGCATAGCCTTCTCTGAAGTCCCAAATTAGACTAGGAAAAGAAGGAGAAAGACAAAAGTTTTTAAATAAGCAAAATAACTGACCCATAACAGAGAACAATTTCTCAGATGAGTAAAACATCCAGAGAATCTTTTACTGGTAAGCGCTTTTGAAGCAATTATTACTATTGCTACTGAGATTTATTTTATTTTTTTGGCTTTTCCACATTCATTTCTTAAGATTTTTTTTCCTGCTAATCATTACAATTTAAACACTGAATTATTTTTAATAGTTAGTTTTATATACATGTTTGATCTATTATTTGTCAATTATTTTACTTAAAATGCCCATTAGAATTCATTGCTATGGATGTTCCAGCAGTCCGGCCTGGCATGATAGCGTTAATTGGGGTCCCAGTTTGTTTTCACTATTGTTTTTATTACTTTTTATTGTTCATCTGTATACCTTCCTTCCTCTGTACACCGCCCCGAGTCCCTCGGGAGAAGGGCGGTTTATAAAAACTAATAAATAAATAAATAAATAAATGACACAATGTTGTAGCAGATATTAGCCAAGATAGCAGTACTCCATTAACATCATACATTAAATTAGTGCTATTTTTTCATACAAATGCATCTTATTTCTGCAAATGTAATTGCTGTTTAGTGAGTTCCTAATGTTTAGCATTTCTAAAAGGCAATCCTGGACTGCAGTACTGAAGTGCTTTTCTCCATTATGGAAACAGGCTGGAAAGTTAACTGGTATGAAAATTAGCTTCCCACTTTCTGATCACATTTTTTAAATGAAACAGAATTGACATTCTAGTCCACAGGAGAGAGGGAGGGGTGGGGGGTACGAAGTATGACAAGAGAATGTCATTTTGTTAATAATGCCTGTTTTTTGATTCCACAAAGGATCACCCCATGGATTGTGGAACTGGCACCAAAAGGGGAATTGCTTCCAATATTCAGGCATTCATGATAGGAAAAGCCTATGGGAGAGAGAGGAGAAACGAGTCTTGTGCTATCACATCATAGAATTGACCCTGAAGGACTTAAATGACAGAGGAAGGATGTTTTCCTGAAAGATTTCTAGACATGTAAAAAAAATTGCACCATTTCACATCTGCTGCTTTGTCTAACTGGCCAGGGTTGTCTGGAGAGATTTGCCCAGTGCATAACAGCTAAAGTGTTCCTCCCAATACTTCTCTTGCTACTAGGTCTGACAACTTTGGAAAGAAGCAGGATGCATGTTTCTTTGGCCCAATTGGAGAATCCTGCCAAATACAAATAAGTGGCAAGAACCTGTGGCCCACAGCAGCCTCAGCTCACTAGTAGGAGCAGGCCAAATCCCTACTTCTAATCTTACTTTGAGTTTAAACTAACAATATTCTTTTATGTCCTCTAAATATTGTTGAGGCATCTCCAATTGGCAACTGCTGAGTTGCAAAATCGAAAGAGTTCAATATTAAGTACAGGGTATTTCCTTGCAGGTTGTACCAAAGTGAGCACAATCATGTTAAAGTTATGACTTATCCTTCCTTTGGGTAGCTTCCCTACTGAGATTCTGTGTGTGGTGACTTAGCCATGATGTTCCTTCTCTAGGTATGGCCCATATCCAGTCAGAAGATTTTTCAATTTTGTCTTTTTCAAGTCGTACTACAAGACATAAATTTATATTTTACTCCAGAGTATGCTTGCTTCTTTCAGTGTCCTTTTAATATTGTTCAAACTGTTTTTTTTCCCTTTGTTGGTTCTAAATACTTATTCTTTTAATATTATAATGGGTTTACTTATGGGTTCTTAACTACTTTAGTATATAGAACCAATGGGACTGTTCATTCTTAAGATCAACTTATTTTATACAATTAAAAATGATTTTTTGCTTATCAATCAACTTGACATTGGGAACTTTTTTCCTGCTGACCTTTGCAAACTTTGGTGTGTGTGTGTGTGTGTGAGACATTCACAGCTAGAATAATGCAATTAGGTGAGATAGATGGGTATGATGGCAAGCAAGGCAGAAAAGTAACAAATTAAATAAAAATAATTTTGAGTAGTGGGGGGCATTTTTTGAGCAATATGGAACTCTGAAAGTTTGCTTCTGAATATTTTATTTCTAACACACTTAAAGGCAGAGTTCCTCCAATTTTCATGATATTAGTTTCATGAGATCAAGACAGCTTTCCATTTTTAAATAACTTTGCAACATGTTTAAGTAACATTTAGGAAATAAGGGACATTAAAAAACAATTTGGTTCTGCTATGATAGCATATTCTTCTGTATGATATTCATTTTACTAATTAAACCAAAACAGAAAGATGCAGTGTGAGCATATTTTTCTTCAAATAAAAATAACTGAAATGAGAGAAGAGAAATGTGGCAGAGAGCGCACACACACGTGTGTATGTGTGTGTGTGTGTATGTGTGTGTGTGTGCGCACGTGCGCGTGCTTTGCCACATTTCTATTCCCTCATTTCATTTATTTTTATTTGAAGAAAAATATGCTCACACTGCATCTTTCTGTTTTGGTTTAATTAGTAAAATGAAGACTTGAACCATATTTGCCCTGATGAAGTGAGTCTACATGCTCAGGATGGAGCAAAACTGGAGAAGATATGTGTAACTAAAGAGTAAAAAATGGGCTGAGAAAACATTAACTATAAATTAACTCAACTATAAATTGAGCCAAGACAAACTGTATGCTTGGATACATATCCTGTGTCAACGCTGCTAACATCGAATATTATTTCTTGACAAGAGATGAAGAAGTAGCTATTTCACATGTTAAACTTGTGTAATGCTTTAAGGTTGGGAGGGGGGAATGAGTAGGATTGCACCTTTCAAGGCCATCTCTAACTAAGAAGATAAGACGTTGGCAGCTTTTCTAAGGGAAGGGAAACTGATTCTTTAAATTAATTGGAGAATATGATTAATGACAAAATTAGAAAGGTGGAGAATTATGTTTTAATATATTGTGCAAGGGGCGGAGATTTCAGATTCCAGTTGCCTTCGAGCAAGCATTTGCCGGTGTATTAGGCTAATAAAGGACATTTAAGGTAAACAATGCCTCAGAGTCACTTGAAAAACCCATACCTCATAAACTTGACATCCTGGTCATAAATATCTTTTTTTTTTCCTTCACTTTGGGTTTTCTTATATATGTTCTTATTTAGGAATCCAAGGTAACATACAAGAAATTGCAGAACTAATGTACTGCATTTGTATTTAACATATGTGATTACCAAAAGTTCAGACAAGTGGAAAATTAGGAACATGAACTCATTATGTTATACATGTCAAAATACTTCCCCAAATCTGTGTGGATTTCTTCTTAAGCAGAAGGCATTTCAAAATCTTAGAATAATCCCAAGCTGTTTATTGAAAGGAACAGCAACTGCCAAAAGACTCCCAGGAATGTATTTGGAAATATGTCCACAAACTGTGTGCAATAACAAAGTAGATATTGTTAGCAGCATTTATTTATTGTTTGCTTGTTAGTTTGCAGATGTGGCTTCTCCAGCTTCTTCCAGCTGAAGAACAAAGAATAAAAATGTGTTAGAGGTTCCAAGGAACCTCTAGCGGGGAACAGTCACGTCAGTTTAAATGGATCTTGGAAGGCAAGAAAAGTGCTAAGAGAACTGGGATATGGGGATAAAAGTAATTTGAGTGATCTTTATTTTTATTTCTAAAAGAGCCTTGGTGGAGCAGTGGGCTAATGCCTCCTTAAGTAACACCAGCTGCCTGCAATTAGTGCAGGTTCGAGTCCCACCAGGCTCAAGGTTGACTCAGCCTTCCATCCTTCCAAGGTAGGTAAAATGAGGACCCAGATTGTTGGGGGCAATAAGCTGACTTTGTAATAATGCCGCTGGGGGGGGCAAAAAGCCCTAATAAGCAGGCATATACATAGAATGAAGGCTATTGCTAAGCACATTGATTTGTGCTTCTTAGATTGTAAGCCGCCCTGAGTCTTCGGAGAAGGGCAGGATATAAATGGGATTAAAAAAAGGGGGGGATTTGAATAGTCAGGTAAAACTGAATCTATGTGGGCAAATCTCTTGAAGAGAAGGGGATTGATAGATATTGGCATGCTGTTTCTTTTGCTGAAAAGTGTGAAAGATGTCAAAGAGATGACTATAATACAAGTTCTCTGTTTATGTTCACTGGTGACAGTGTGAGAAATGGAAGACGAATTAGAGCTTCTGTCAAAATGTAGAATTTATAGAAAGCAGAAATCCCCAATAATAAGCTCATCTTCCCTTTACTCTCCCATTACCTGATGTAGGATCCCTAGTCTAGAGACAGTATCATGCTTTACATTACTTTTCTAATTCATTATGAAAGGGTACATCATTTTTAATGTTATAATCCTCTGGGGTCATCACTGGAGCCTGTCCAGGAGTCTGGTGATCATTGTAGGTTTGTACACACCAGTAGAAGTTACTTTGTGGCATTTATCTCTAGTGTTTTGCTTCCTTACTCCATGGGGATTTTTTCATACAATAGTGACAACTGAAGACTACAGTTTCAACTCCACTTTGAACATATGACCTTTATTATGTGGTTTCTTAAGCCATTTACTTGTATCTTCCTTCCCTCATCACTTTTTCTTAAGCTCCAGGCTTTAAAAAAATCTTCACATTGTCTGAACTTGAAACCCATACATTCAGGAATGATTAAATTCTACACAGCCATGTTAAATTTAGAAGCTTGTGTTCTTTAATTGTGAGGTTGGCAGTAAGTCTGAGATCAAAACTAATTCAAAAACTACAAATTCCATAAAGAAGAAAAGGGGACACTTTTCCATTTTGGGGGGGGGGGGTCCACACTGCCAACCACATTGCCTACTCATAAATAGACAGTGGGAAAGATCTAGCAAATTTGAATGTATGATTAATTATTTGATCTTAATTTCATATCACCTGTGTTTCATCAATGAAAACACTAACAGCACCTCCTTCTCTGAGAAATAGGAGTAAAGAGGTTTTTAAGCATCTTTTTGAAAAGCAGATTGTTGTTATGTCCTTAAAAATAGGACGTCAAGTTGTGATAATTAGAATCACTGCTATATTCTGCCTACACATTCTTGCTTCAAAAAAGAAATTTTGAGAAGAGGGCCAGCAAGAACTTCAGTGCTTCTCACCAGTTTAGAGTTTTCTATTTAGATTTGTTGCTAGACTATGTGGAAGGTATTGGAGACAGTTAACTGAGTAATTAAGAATGGTGACTTAGTAATGTGAAAATTTGTGCAAAGTTTCCAAGATTTGTTGTATAATGGACCATGATGAGTTTTAGCCTGCTGCTGGGTCTCTAGTGTTCTAAAACCTATTTATAACTCTCTAACCTTATGAGTTTGACTTTGTCCTGCTACACAAGCTTCTTATTTTCTGTTGAGTAGCACTATAAATGCTTGAATGTATCAGGCTAACTGAACCATTAATTCAATTTCTTTCGGGCTGCAGTCAACCATTCCCCTAAGCACTACAGCTGAAATATTCAACATAATTACATTAGCCAGGAAATGACAAACCTGCTGAAAAACATACATACTTATCAGAGCAACTTACCTCTTGATAATCCACCCACTGTCTTTCCTCTCCATCAATCTGCCATGAAATGAAACCATGCTGTAATAAGAAAGGCCTTCTCAGCTTAGTAACTCCAAAGTGGCACTTCTGAATGATGAGACGAAGGAAACTTTATAAACAATGAGGTTTTTCAATAGCAGATACAGTCCCAGCCAGAGACAACATGAGTATCATGGTGTCATAGCCAGAGTTTTTCAATTTCAAGTAAGGTTGACACATTGTTGTGTACAGGTGTGACATCGTTGATAGGGTAATGCCCTTTCAAGATAGCAAATTGCTTCAGTAACTGCAATGTATTGTACTGGATAAGCTAAATTACACTGTGAATGGACAGGAATTTGGATCCATTCTGCTTCCTATAAAAAGTAGTCCATTACTACTGGTTGTAGGTAGACAGGGTTTGTTTTTTTGTTTTTTTGTCATACAACGCTCAGAATGGAGTTCCGGCACCTTTTTTGGATGGAACCTTGTAGGATAGGCAAGGCAGGTTGTATGATATGTATGAGTTCCGGCACCATTTTCTTTTTACAAAAAAAGCACTGGTAGTAGATAGGCATTTTACATTTGAAAGGTTACAAAGGCTTGCTAGCATGGAGGCTGGGAAGTCTTTTAAGAGTTTTAATGGATTTAGTTATAACTAGAGAACTAGCTGGATCATCCTTTCACAGGTATTTTCTTACCTAAACAGAGAAAGAGAAGGACCCACAGGAGAACTGCTACTACTTTGGTTTGAAAATTAAAGAGGAAAATATCAGTTTATTAAAGAGGAAATATGCACAGCAAGAGAAATAGAGATGATTTTCGTTTTAAAAAGGACATTTGGATAACATTTCTGGTTGATCTGCCACCCTTTAAGAATACTCTAATGTTTTCCCATCTTTTTTCTCAGCTGAAAGCTATATATATATATATATATATATATATATATATATATATATATATATATATATATATATATATATATATATTATTTTATTTTAATCCCATTTATATCCCGCCCTTCTCCAAAGACTCAGGGCGGCTTACAATCTAAAGCACAAATCAATGTGCTTAGCAATAGCCTTCATTCTATGTATATGCCTGCTTATTAGGGCTTTCACACACACCCCCAAGCGGCATTATTACAAAGTCAGCTTCTTGCCCCCAACAATCTGGGTCCTCATTTTACCTACCTCGGAAGGATGGAAGGCTGAGTCAACCTTGAGCCTGGTGGGATGCGAACCTGCACTAATTGCAGGCAGCTGATGTTACTTAAGGAGGCATTAGCCCACTGCTCCACCAAGGCTCATATATACAGTCGGCTCCTTGTGCTTTATGTATAAGGAGAGCCAAACAATGACTGTATTGGGAACTGTGTCCACTGAAGAGGGACTTCACCTTTTGATACATTGAGCATAGCTCTAGGAATCATGATATCATATTTTGGAATCAGGATATTTTTTATTTTGTTTGAATTTATTTTAGCATGATACCCTATGGTGCTGTCATCAACTCAAGGAGAAAACAATGCTGTAATCAGGGAAGAAGAAAACAACAGTCCCACCAACATTGGCAGGGCAAGCCTCTGTAAAAAGGGAGCAAATTCCACAATCACAAGCATTAATGATGTTATCTGGTAATGTAATGTCTGCAAACGAATAGGTTTAGAAAGTACCACGGACTCTACATTTCAGCTCTGAGCTACATGTATTCTCTTCTATTGGATTCTTACTTTAAATTGTGGCTATTCTATTTTAAATGCTTTTAAACTGGGCCTGGTAAATTCTTTTTACCCAGCTGAGGGTAAGTCTAGACCAAGAATCAGGTCCCTAATAATGACATTATAAATAATTTGTCACAATAGGACTTCCGGTGGCTGCGCGGCGCCGGAGACAGCCTTCCCGGGCTGCCCGCGGCTCAGCTGAGTAATTTTCACCCGAAACAGCGCCGATCAGCTGTTCGGGTGAATTTGAAGCCCCCTCCTCGGGAGAAGAGGAGGGGGTGAGGCCCCAGGTAGGGGTTGAGTTCTCCGGGGCCGCCTGAGCTTGTTGCTTGGGCGGCTGAAGGATCGAACTCCCCCGTAGCCTGGGTCGCTCCCAGCTGGCCAGCGTCTCTGCTCCGGATATTTTGGAGCAGAGCCAGGCGTTTGCGACCACCCCTGCCTGAAGGAAGGACTATGGAATAAAAGGAGCAGGCAGAGCGGTACAAGAGGAAAGGATGAAGAGGATTATTATATTTTACTCTCGAGCTTGATGGACTTTTTTAAACTTAAAGTGAAAGTGCGTCACAAGTGGAAGTAAAAGATGGCGTCTAAACCTCCCTCAAAAACTCTTCGGAGTGCTGGAACTTCTCCGACGCAACAATCATCATTGCAGGCGTTGCATCCTCCTGATGTATTGACACCGAAGGATCTACAAGATGCTCTTGAAAAACATGCTCAGGTAATTCTGGAATCAATGGGTGATAAATTTGCACGGATGGAGGAGAAATTGGAGAAATTGGAGGAGAGAATGGAAGAGAGGTTGGAACAGAAGTTCAGTGTGATGAAGGCAGACATTTTGTCTTCAGTGTATAAAGTGGCTGAATGTGTGGAAGACCTGGATGAAAAAGTGGAAGATTTGACTCAAAAGAATGCCATATTAGAAGCAAAAGTATTGGAGAATGAAGATTTAAGAGACAAAATGGACAGAGAATTGAGTCTTGCTCAATATTACCAGATGCAGTTTGCTGTTAGAATCAGAGGCTTAAAAGAGAATATTAAGGAAGATCTAAAGCAGCTGATTTCTGAGGCTCTGGAAGTGGTATTGAATCAGCCAGCATCTGAAATAAAGGGAGGCATGGATAAAGTGTTTCGTGTGAATTCATGGATTGCTAGACAGAGAAAGCTGCCTAGAGATGTGGTGGTTTATTTTGTAAAGAGGGAAATTAGAGATGAAGTTATACAAGCTGCCTATGATTCTAAAGTTGTGATTGCTGATCAAGAAGTTTTGGTTCTAAAAGAAATTCCTCCAAAGATTTTAAGGAGAAGGAAGGATTTTACATTTCTTGTGCAAGAGCTCAAACAACGAGATATAAGGTTCAGATGGGAGATCCCAGTTGGGTTGATGGTGATGCATGAAGGTAAAAGGTACCGTTTGGTTACTGTGATGCAGGCGCGTGATTTTTATAATAACGTTTTAAAAGCAACCCCATTATTACTTTTGGAAGCTGCAAAGAGATCTGGAGAAGGAGAACATCAAGAGGTTGAAGATGGACAGACAGAGGAGAACGGTGCTGGAGGAGATCAAGCTACAACTTCTTTGGATGATCTTAGAGAGCAGAGGGTGACGCGTGCTGCTTTAAAACGATTAAAAAATAAAAAATAAAAGAACAAGATCAGCAGATGCCTATGGAACTTTCACAACGTACTTATAGCCAAGCAGTGGGAGGAGCACGGCCTAAAAAAGATAGTCCTATCAGAGCAGCGCTTTAAGAGCTTTGGGATGATATGCATGACAACTAAATTTTTAACTTGGAACGTTAATGGACTAAATTCACCACAGAAGAGGAAGAAAGTTTTTCAATATTTAAAACAATTCAAGATAGATGTTATATGTTTGCAAGAAACGTATATTAGGGTTGTGGATCAAAAGTATTTACTGAACTCAAGGTTGGGTACGCGATTTGTTGCTTCTGCAATGAATAATTTGTCACAATAGAACTTTTATACAGATATAGTGACTAAAATAGCCAGGCATGCCAAAATATCTATACTGAAATAATACCATGCATATATCTAAGGGGAAATAAGTATAAAAGTGCTATTTGTAGAGGAAACTGTACACAGTGTTCCAATTTCAAAAAAAAAGCTGCTTCAAACAGGAAGGCAGTGTAGAGAGAGTGGTGAGCATGGCTGAAAAGATCATTGGCAGTTCTCTTCCTTCCATCCAGCACATAGCAAATAAGCGTTGCTTGAGCAGGGTCCACAAGATTGTCTGGGACACTACACATCTTCTTCACAATCTGTTTTCCTTGTTACCTTCTGGGCGGAGGCTTCGTGGTATCCAAAGCAGAGCATCCAGATTCAGTCACAGTTTTGTTCCATACAAGCTGTATTAACTGTATTAACCTTGTGAACTCATTATACCAAGTAATTCAGCCATAAAGTATGAAGTTTAAAATCAGCTAAGAGGTGGAGATTGTGGACTAAATTAGTCCAAATGTAAAGCTGGTGGTAGACAGTTAGTTGAATTGCTAAGATTAAAAGAAAATATTCCTCCTTCTACTGATAAAGTGATAAGTAACAATTTTGTTTCAATCTGCTTCACAAGCTCTTATTCCAGGCATGTCAAACTCATGATGTCACGTGACATCGCGTGACATATCGCAACTTTTTCCCCATTTCCAACAATGGAGTAGGCGCAGTTTCGGAGTGACGCATCCGGCCCATGGGCCAGAAGTTTGACATGCCTGTCTTATTCTCTTAAATTTCAAATATTTCAGTTAATCTCTATCAGCACTAGCTTTCTTTAGATGATATGTCTGACTCAGTCACCTAGTACCCTGGGGAAAATACTCAGCAGCAGCAGCTTAGAACTGCAAAACTTTAAAATAATTCAACAGTTAATTCTTTCCAACTATCAGACCCAAAATATCCGGATAGAAGTTGTAGCAATCTTAGCACCATCAGTTGACTGCAGTAGGTTGTACTCATCTGTTAATGGTTAGTCTTTCTTTCAGCATTCTGCAGAGAAATTAAAGGTTTAAAAATATTTCATATATGTGCACTGAGAAAAGTGTGTGTGTGTGTGGGGGGGGATTTGTTTACTTGAAATGAAAATGTAGTGATCAGACCAAGATGAAAGAGAATCCTTTCCCCACCTTCTGAGCAACTAGCTTTACTATTTCAGCTGAATTTTAGATTACATGATAATACAAACCCAGTTTAGTTTAGGATAAACCCCTTTTAGGTTACACTGATACATCACAAATACAGTAAACCTAAGGATGTGGCCCAACTCTCCATTCACCATTACTTGTCAATCTGGGAAATGGCACTGGCAAAAATTTAATGGGAAAAGACATGTTTCTTAAATCACCCTGAAGCAATGTGTGATTTTGAGTTGCAGTAGGAGGTAATGAAACAAACAGGAACAGAAAGGACTACAAATGGATGCTTATCCCCAAGTCAATTTAGATCCGAGGTCCCTTCCAATTCTATAATTCTGCTATTAGAGCTCCTTCATTGTCCTCAGATTTAATTCAAGGAAGATGGGCAGTACTTTCCAATTCAGATCAAAACTTTCTATCAGATCAAATTTGTTTGCCTACACTCCAGTCAGTTCTCCCATGCCCTGCTGATTTGCTCCTTGTGTTTGGTATCTTTTACATGTACAATGTAATTTGTTGAATTTGTTCAGGGGATTTTTAGGTTCACACGTGGCATGCTTCAGAAATTTGTAGCAAATTGCATGACTTGGAAGAAACAATCTGTTTTATCTGTAGCAAGGAGTGCTTTTGGAAACTGCAAATTTCCCTTAACAGTTCTAAAGGTATTTCTTCCTAGCACAACCTGATAGCCTATGCTGAGCTGAAAGACTGCAAAGTAAGACTTCATGTAGCATAATTTAAAAGTTAATAGAAAATGATAGCTTGCATAAAGTTCTACTGCTTCCATGACTCAGAAATGAAGGTATTTGCCTTCAATTACAAGATACTCTTTGGAGTACAAGTAAAAAATTATAAGTGCCTTAACTCTTATCTTACACTGAAGAGGGTGAAATATATCATAAAGATGAAACTTCTCAAAGGATGCATAACCAACAAGAATGTTAAGATTCTTGAAAGAAAAATCTTCATCAGGGTCCAGTCCAAGCCGGGAATAAACAAACATGGAGACTGCTTCAGAAAGATGGTTGTAGTTTATTGAAGAGGAGACGCAGACAGAAAGATGGCTCTGGAAAAACTGACCACATGGAGCAGAGTGGTGGGCTTTTATACTTTCTGGGGCTCCTGAGGTTGTTTCCTGTTCCTATTTGAGGCTTTTTATTTCCTGTGTCATGTACTTTGACCTGAGTCTGAGTGTGCCCTTTGGTATTGGTGGATTAATCCTATTATTATATTTCCTGTCCTTAGAATTTTGGTGGGGGTTTGTAGATTTTAGGTGTCTTTGTCTTCCTAATTTCTAGCTTCCTGGTTCCAGTCTTCCTGAATGGATTATTGAATTTGAATTTCTAAAAGCTGGCCTCTGATTTCTAGGGGCTGATTTCTTTCTTTTTAAAGGGGCCGGTGCTCATCTCCGTTTCAAAGCCGAAGAGCCAGCGGTTGTCTGAGGACGTCTCCGTGGTCATGTGGCCAGCATGACTAGACACCAAAGGCGCACGGAGCGCTGTTACCTTCCCACCGTAGTGGTCCCTATTTTTCTACTTGCATTTTTACGTACTTTCGAACTGCTAGGTTGGCAGAAGCTGGGACGAGATTAAATAAAGCATAAATGCCTTACTTGCTCAACACACAGGATGTTGTATTAAGCCCAATGTGCAAAACTGACTTGAGGTGCTCTTTTGATAAATTGTAAACATTAATGCATCATCTTCACATTTGTTATTTTTCTAATCCACAAAGGAACCCTCTGTGTGCTTTTGACAATAAAATGCATCATGAAGGGAGGCCACACAGGAAATGCATAAATAACATACAGTTAAATAACACAGGAAAGAGATGGAGAAACAAAAGAAAAAAAGAAAAAAAGAAATTCTGAGACATGACAGTGACTGAAAGTAATTTTAAATACTGGCTGGAATGGCAAGTTCGGAAGGCAAGCTCACCAAACAAGAGGAGAATAAATATATGTGAGTAAATCAGTTAGCAAAGACTCAAATTTCCTTTCCTTCTAAAAAAATCACGGAAATTAAATGAGAACTTCATGGGAAAAAGACCTAATTTTGAGGAGAAAAACTAAGAGATTAATATGGTGCCATTACTTTGCAATTTTTGACTAAAGCAGAAAAAACTAGAATGTTTACTTTCTCACTGTCTTCATGCACAGCTAGAGGTACAAGATAATGTTTTATCACTTTATTTGGGGGTTGATAAATCAATCTCTACCCAGCAGTGACAAAAAAATAAAATAAACAGATATTAGGGAAGTTTATGCTTCCATTTAATAAAACAATCATCAATATTGCTTGACAATCTATCCAACCGTAATGTGCCCTTAAAGAGGCCATTAAGAGCTAATGTTAAAGTTCAGTTAGACTATTGCAGTACATGCTCTTATGATCTTCCTTATCACTTTGAATGATGGGAATGTTGTTTTTTTCTGTAATGTCACCATTTTCTTCCAGTGCATGTAAAATTTTGCCATGTCAGCCAAAGTTCATAGCTGTTCTATACCACCAATCACCCTTAGGCTACACTGAAATAGCATATTTAGGAGACAAAACTGGCTTCCTATTTTGAAGGTATCCATGATGTGAAAAAACAGAATGTGAGATGTTTATTAAAAAGCAATGAAGGCAAAATGTTTGTGATAAATCTCTGAAACAGCTTGAAACAGGATGACATGATTTTTCTGTGACATTGTGACATTCACATTTCACACATATCACTGCTTACAGTTTTGTTTCTTCAAAAGACACTAAAAGCTGTGTTCTGCTTGTCATGTGCTGTCATTTCTGATAAATGGTCCATCTCATATCCTGAGAAAGAAAATAAAACATGTTGTTCAGACACCAACAAGGAAAAGAAATCATGGAAACACATGAATATCAAATATGTATATTTTCCCCTTAAACATTCATGGATCATTGTTGTTCCTAAAATCAACCAAGTATATTATTGAATATGCTAATAGTGTAGGACTCAATCTTGATCTTAAAGATCATTGACATTGAACTTTCTCTCCATTATAAATGGGATTTACTTTTAGTGCTATTTGTACATAATTAAGAGGTTGTATCATACTCTTTAATTATACATTCTTCAGAAGTCATGAAGGCGTGAAAAAGAAACATTTAAAACATAACAAGTAAACAATATGTTTATTGTTGATCTATTGATATTTCATATTGTGTTATCTATTTCTCAAATCACAACCGTTTGATGATAATATAATTCCTGGGAAATCTTTATTTAGATTTTCCTCATGGCAAGTTACAATTTGTAAAAAAAAAATACATACAGTTAATCTCTATGTGATAAGAAATTATAACATGTCAACAGCATAATATGTGCATGAATCTGTTATGAAACTTATGGCATAATTGATCCTTTTGCATTCCATGCAGGATGAGCTAAACAAATATAGTGATTTTTTCCAAATGTGGGTAGTGACTATATCATGCTGTCATAAGGACAAGAAGAGGGAAATATGACTCCCTTCTTCAAACCTTCTGTGAGATAAAGATTTGATTTTCAGTATGATCTTGATCTATGCATGAAGCCTCTCTTTTCTTATTAATTTTCTCTTTCTGTTTGTCAGAGCACACGTGCCTTTGAATTAGTGTCAGTGTCTGGCAATAGATTTTGCTGATTGGACAAGTGCCTGCAGTTTACCTGCCTTTGCCCTGTAGAACACTTTTGACCCAGAGATTTGTCAGGTGATCTCTTTAAATAAGAAAGGCCTTGAAGAATTGGCTTTCCCCACAAGCTGGAGGATGAAACTGGAATCCAGTAAGATGATGTGTGGATATGTGGGAAAATGCTGCCCCAGGTGCCATAAAACTTTATTGATTCTTACCTTGATGGTTTTGGATTTTCAGTTGGGTTTACTGTTTTTGTGTCACCCAGGAGTGTTATTGCAATATGGACAACTATATAAGTCTTTTGAAATAAATTAAATAGAACGAGTGCTTTTTTTGTAAAAGAAAAAGGTGCCGGAACTCACACATGTCATACAACCCACTTTGCCTACCCTACAAGGTTCCACCCAAAAAAGGTGCCGAAACTCTGTTCTGAGCGCTCTATGAGAAAAAAAGCCCTGAATAGAAGTGCTTTCCAATCACCTTCTTCCTAAGGCTAGGACAAAATAATTAGCCCTAACATTACACCAAACTGACATTTATATATATTGTTTGGGGCCTAGCAAGGTAATCTAAATAGTTAACATTTGACACATATCTCCCCTTGCAGAAAGCTAACAGAGCGAGAGAGATCCTGTGGCTCAAGAGGTAAATACACTGCCTAAGATGCAATCAGCCCAGGTTCGAATCTCAGAAGGGTATGGCTGACTGATGAAAACTAATGAGTTAGAAATGCATTTCAGTCTCCCTTAATTCTTTGTTAGTAATTTACACAAATATATGAACTGTCCGGTGTGACTACAGCCTGTTCGATGGCCTTCAAGATAGGCTGAAAACAGGAAATAAAGATTTGCCCCATGTTTGGGGCCTAGCAAGGTAATCTAAATAGTTAACATTTGACACATATCTCCCCTTGCAGAAAGCTAACAGAGCGAGAGAGATCCTGTGGCTCAAGAGGTAAATACACTGCCTAAGATGCAATCAGCCCAGGTTCGAATCTCAGAAGGGTATGGCTGACTGATGAAAACTAATGAGTTAGAAATGCATTTCAGTCTCCCTTAATTCTTTGTTAGTAATTTACACAAATATATGAACTGTCCGGTGTGACTACAGCCTGTTCGATGGCCTTCATTTTGTCCTAGCCTTAGGAAGAAGGTGATTGGAAAGCACTTCTATATATAAAAGACATCTTTGAATGAGATCACAAGCATAGAAATACTGACTTTAAAGCTTTAAAGGAAACATTGAGAGCCATATTGAAGCTCTTACTGACAGAACAAGCTCTAGCAAGTGACAGAAATACTCAGAAAGAATAATTGTCTGACAAATTTGTGAAGGCTGAATATATCACAGCCATCTACCCATGGAGTACTCACCTTAGGTCTAACATGTTCAACTCACAAAGTAATCTACAGAGGCCTTCCAAATTTTTCTTGGTTTCAGTCTTGTTCAATTTACTAGGGAAAAAAAGGGATACAGATGCAAGAAGAGGTTTGATGACCTTTCCCCCCCACCCATTCAAACATGTTCAGTCCTCGGACACTGCCTGAATAAGTCCATGAAGTTTTCCTGGCAAGGGTTTTCTGAAGGGGTTTTCCTCATTCCTAGGCCTGAGAGAAAGTTATTGGTCCAAGGCGATCCAGCTGCTTCAAGATCAAGATGGGACAAAAACTCAGATTCCTGGTTTCTGTCTTGATGCTTAAGCACTTCACCAAACTGGATTCTGATAACCCAAAATTCCTTAAATGACGAAGTAATCAGTATAAACAAGCTTGTGTGATAACTAGAAGGATCATTTATTATAATCTAAGAATCTATGGTCAGGAAAGAATGCTTAGAAGTATGTCACTTTTCTCCAATCTGATCTTCCAGAAAATATATAACTGAGAGAAAGCTTGAAGTCTTTATTTTATCCATGTTGTACTTTTTGTCATTATGCATATCAGCAAATCCCCAAATTTTGCAATGAAGGCATTAAAAAAATAAAATACAAATGGAGCTATAATCACTACAGGACAATAAAAGCAAACAAGTGAACATTGCATATACTCTGGAATCAGGTTAGCCATCGAGCAACACTAATTCTGAAATAATCTTCAGAACAGCTCTGTTTTGGCACTTTAGAAAAGATACCAGGGTTGGCATCAACCAAGTATTAGTAAATCTCAGTAGACAGATTGAATGTCTATCGAGCAAATATAAATTATTTTTCACATATTTTTGTTTTCATTTGGCTTAGAAAGAATGTCTATATGCCAGCAATCATAGACTGCATAGGGGTAGGCAAGAAGTTAATGAAAATGAAAAGGCAACTACACCATTGGAGACAGGATTTTTAAAGTTATAAAGAAACATAGTGAACGCACAGCTTTCCAGATTTTGCTGTACTACAGCATCTAGTATCCTTTACCGTTATCAGTGCTGGTTGGTGTGCTGGTTTCACTACAGCACTATACAGTGCTTTTTTTGTAAAAGAAAAAGGTGCCGGAACTCACACATGTCATACAGCCTGCCTTGCCTACCCTACAAGGTTCCATCCAAAAAAGGTGCCGGAACTCACACATGTCATACAGCCTGCCTTGCCTACCCTACAAGGTTCCATCCAAAAAAGGTGCCGGAACTCACACATGTCATACAGCCTGCCTTGCCTACCCTACAAGGTTCCATCCAAAAAAGGTGCCGGAACTCACACATGTCATACAGCCTGCCTTGCCTACCCTACAAGGTTCCATCCAAAAAAGGTGCCGGAACTCACACATGTCATACAGCCTGCCTTGCCTACCCTACAAGGTTCCATCCAAAAAAGGTGCCGGAACTCCGTTCTGAGCATTCTATGACAAAAAAAGCCCTGGCTCTATATTAATCAGAGAGTTAGAGTTTCTCAACCCTTTTTGACAAGCAGATTACTGATCAGCCAGGGGACTGGAAGCTAAAACATATAAAGAACAGTTGCTAGAATTGGGTATGTCTAGTTTAATGAAGAGAAGGACTAGGGGTGACTTAATAGCAATGTTCCGATATCTCAGGGGTTGCCACAAAGAAGAGGGAGTCAAAAGCACCTGAAGGCAGGACAAGAAGCAATGGATGGAAACTAATTGAAGAGAGAAACAACTGTTGGGAGGAACTCTCCCATCCGGGCTCTTCCAACCAGGATTCTCACGAGCAGCGCAGGAGAGAACAAATAGAACATGAAGCCAGCTACCGGAAAGATAGGTTTTAATCACGCAGATTTAAGGTTGAGTGACAATTCAGCATAAATACCCGGCTAGCTAGACAGAATGGTCCTCAAGCATGAGTTCTTATACCTTTTCATGGTTTCCAAAATTGTCATTTCTGATTCGTAAGTTTAAATTTGTCTTTTTCTGATTTGTTGGTCAGTGTCTATTGTTGGGTTAATTTCTTTCTCAATTCTGTCCAAAAAGGTGTTAATATCTGCTCCAGGGGGGAATCCGGTGTTAATGACTCTATTGTTGTGTACCTCCTGGTGTTTCTGTTCTAACTCTATCAATTTTAATTACTGTTAGCCCATTCTGCATTCCCTGTAGCCAGTGTTTGTGAAGTGTTTGTTCACTTAGCCTCAGGCTATCACTGAGTCAGATTAGTTTGTATCCGGATCTTCCTGTATTTGCCAGGATATTTTTCCTTGGGGGTGAGGAGAGGGTGTCCTTTTATCACAACCTAGAACTAAGAACTTTCCTGGCAGTTAGAACAATTAATTAGTGGAACAACTTGCCTCCAGAAGTTGTGAATTCTTTAACACTAGAAGTTTTTAAGAAGAGATTGGACAACCATTTTTCTGAAATGGTAGAGGGTTTCCTGCCTGAGCAAGGGGTTGGACTAGCAGACATCCAAGGTCCCTCCCAACTCTATTATTCTATTCTATTCTATTCTATTCTATTCTATTCTATTCTATTCTATTCTATTCTATTCTATTCTATTCTATTCTATTCTATTCTATTCTATTCTATTCTATTCTATTCTATTCTATTCTATTCTATTGTCTGAAAATATTGTTGCATTGGCAACCACAGAAAAAGATTGTAGCGTCTGCCTTTTGATGCACTTGTTGATGGCTTTTCAGGGTTTTATCAACATTAATACAAGCCTCAGTGTTCCTTCAATTTACAGAAAGAAGCTGAAACGAAGGCCTGTTTAGTAGACCCTTCCCCTCATGTGAATACATTTCATTGCCCAAGCTTGTTTTCATTTTGTTATCTAATGCTGGTTTTCTACCTTGTCCTTATTGCCATTTGTTCCTTGGCCAAGCAGAAAGCCAGCTGCTTTTGATTTCAGTGACCTTGAAGGTCAGGAGAACTAGGTATATCAGGAGGATGAAGGAGCATATCCAGAAGACTCTGGATTGCTGGCCCCCAGTAGATGCTAAAGTTTCAGCAATAGCCGACTTTGCTAATTTCTGTCAGTTGCTCTGCAAAAGTGCGGAGGCCCAGTTCACACAGAATTATGCAAAGAGTGCAAAGGGAATTGAATCTACCAAACCTGAGAAATGGATTGAATCTGGGACAAGAAATAATAAGCTAATTGGTAGTTAAAAACAGGTTTCTGTTGTAATGGTACAAGTCCAGTGACTCCTCAGAACTATTCAGACTTTTTAGTTGATTACAAAATGGAAAAGTGCAGCAATGTATACAAGTGTTTTTTCAAATTTGGCAGCTTTAAGTTAGTGGGTAATTCTGGCTGAGAATTTGCCAAGTCTGAAAAACAATATAATTCTCAGTTTTATTTTATTCATATTTATATAACCTAATGTCTCCTTTAAAAAAAATATTCCCAAGCATTCTCTTATTTCTAAATCCTGAGGCTCACTTTACAAGTTATTTTTCAAAGTATAGTATAGTGAGCAATGAACTCATGTAAGTTCATATGATTATTGCTTTTTTATAATAATTAGTTTGCTTTACTAAAGTTTCATTTCCTCTGCTCTATAAACCACAATGGTAATGTTAATACTGGTTTTAGAAGCACTTGTGGACAAAGGAGAGTAATATTATATTGTGTTATGTTCTTCTATTAAACCAGAAATTGCTTTTTAAACATTGAGCTGAACATGAGTCAAAGCAAATATAAAGCAGAAATAATGAATGCAGCAGAAGATGTTTATGTGTTAATTGAACCATCCTTTGATAGATTATACTGCTATACTACAGCATTATGAAAACATCTTCAAGAAGAAAATTAGTATATTAAAGGAAACAATTGGTTTATTTCTTTTGGGGATGTAACAATACATGCTGTATCAGAAAGCTGAACATATACTATCAAATGCAAATAACAGTGGGGAAATATAATTTCCTGATAGGAATACAGGGAAGAAAGAGATGATACAAGGCTTCTTTTAGAAACAAATATTCAAATACGATCTCTCATTTAGTTGATCACAACTCAGCTTTTTATTTCTTTAATTTATTTATCAATTCTTTCATGACTCTGAGTGGCTTACAATGATAAAAGACAATACATATACAAAAGATTGCACCTGAATAGAACAACAGTGCACTAACTATAAACCATCCATAATCAAAGTGACTACACACAGACACATACATGTATGTGTGTGTATATATGTGTGTGTGTATAATTTACATCAGAATACTTTAATGTTATGAATCTATGCAAGAATAGATGTAAGATCCCATCTGGAACTGTTTCTTAATTGGAGAAAGTTATTCATCTTACATAAGCTGAAAAATCTATTTTAAAATCCCTAATATCCTACAAATTCCTGTGGTATTTTTATATACACAGGTTATCCTCATGCTTCTAAATGGGATAATAGCATTTGTAAAGAATGTATCTTTCTTACCTCTGCTGTAAATTTGTCATAACAAGGCAGCAGCATTTGTCTTATCTTGGCCTGACAGATACAGATGAAACTCATAGATGGACTAGGCAATCCCTGTGCTGGATTTTGTTTTGTACTAATTAAGATGTGGGAAGTAAATTATTACTGTTAGTAACTAGACCAGTAAAATTTGGTTTGTAGAGATAATCATGAACTTATCTACCACAGCCCACTTTAGTACTGAAATGAAAAGGTTATTTTGATTCAGATTTACATCACCTCCTTATTATAAAAATAAGAGGCCATAACTTTTCATGATATATTTGATATAAAATAAAATAGCATTGAAGCCATCCAAACTATTAACATTATGTAAAATGGATGGCTGCTTATATAGCCAGAGTAAGAACTGAAACAGGTGATAAGCATTGTTATAGGGTTATACATAAAATAAATGATTGGAAAGACTTAGGTGAGGAAGCAAGAATAGTATGAAAATTGGGAGAAAATAAGTTTGGAGTTCTTGATTTAAATTGAAATAAAGCTGAGCTTAGTCAAAGACACATTAAACAGATTTAAACTCAGTGTAGTTATAAGAGGGATCCCATGGCAGGAGATGTTAATAGAAAAATAAGTTCAAATTGGTTCTTTCATCAACATACCAACATACCATATGTGTATAAATGTATATGTGTGTGTTTTTCTTTATGTGCATGTGTGTATGTGGGTATATGAATACACACTCACACATATTAAATAATACTACAATCAAGATAAGTATTTTGTTCAAGACTGAAACTATTCCCATAATGTAATAATATATTAATACTATATTAATACTTTGATGTGAATTGCAGTGGTTCTTTCTTTTTTATCTTATGTTTAGCTTTGGATGAAAAATGAAATAATCCTCTACAAAATGGCAATTAATACAGATAGAATTTTTACTTTTCAATACTTTAAGGTTTTTTTTTAAAAAAATAAATAAAAATAAATTGAATGTTAATAATAGTGTATAAACATTATTGCTTTGATATCTGCATCAAAATAATACAGTATATCATGATTTACAACAATATAATGAAAAGGGGGAAAGATGGCAAAAAAGCATAGTTCTATGAAAGAAATATTAACAGAACAATTTGAACACAATTAAATGTAGCAAGCAATGGAGGAGGGGGCAGAAACAGAAAGGATGGAAGTGGGTGGCTGGGCGAAAGAGGGATATAGCGCCATAGAGGAACTGGAAAGGAAGCCAGTAATAAGGAAAGAATAGACAGATACCCTGGACTTTGAGCTTAGACATGACATAAAAGTGAACAATGAGAATGAAGATTTTAGGGGAGGGAAGGGGAATAATCAGTTATATCAGCATTTGGTTGATATTGATTAATCATATCTTAGTAGGAAGGAAAGGTTCAGATGATCTTGTAATATTAGTGTGGCTTCAGGTTCCTCTGTTTTCTTTCTAAACATATTTAATGCTCAATATTTTATCTCTAAATCAATCTCTGAGTGAAAAAGGTTCTTTTCCCTCCTTTTTACTGAAATACAAAACTATTAGAGTTGCAACAAGAAAAAATACTTCAAAAATTATAGTGACTCTATCATGGCACACTCATAGAATTAAGTCACTAATTTCTACAATAAGACTGGTAATGTAGTTGTGTAATAGGCAATTACACACAATGTTCTGAACTTTGCATTTCACGTGAGTTCTCCTTTATATCCTTCCTAAACTAGTAGTGATTTAGATGATATTTATGACAGATAATCAATGCTATCTTCTCTCTCAGACTGCAAAATATCCTTGTATTAATGCTTGTTATCAATGTATGTATTTCTGATTTACTTCAGCAAATGTATAAGTTTAGAGGAAGGAAACTAAAATGATCAAGAGACTGGAATAGCTCCTTATGAGGAAAGACTGACATTTGAGGCCCTTTAGTCTAGAAAAGGAGGGAGATGAGAAGGCACATGATTTAAGTGTATAAAACTATGCATGGTGTGGATATAGTGGAAAGGTGAAGCTACTTTCTTCTTCTAGAACCACTCGATGAAATTAAATCCCAGAAGAATCAAAATTTAATTATGCATTGTGTAAAAAAATTCCTTTTGTCTTGATTCTTCCAAGATTCAATTTCATTGATTCAGGAAAGAGATAAGAGGAATTTGTCACAGAACACATAATTGAATTTTGGGAGTCACCACTACAAAATGTGCTGGCTATCAGCTTGTTAGCTTCATAAAAACTTGGAACAACTCATGAAACTCATGGGATCAATTGCTATTATTCTTTATGGCAGTGGGCCTGCTTCTGAAGTTTTTTTGGAGACTAGTGGCTTCCTTGTGCTGTTGGTTAACCATTGTGAGAACAAACTACTAGATCTTATGGGATAGGGTCCAATCCAGAAGATCTCTGCTTATGTTATAAGCTCCCAATACCTGGAATATCTGTAAATGATCATCTTTGACAATTGTCAGTTCTTGGTGGTCTGCTGAGCTAAGAATCATACACTTTTTAAACTTTGATATATTTTATGAAACTTTCCGGCTTTGAATTCCCTTAATATACGGTGTTATTAAATATCAGGTTCAAGAGTAAGTGATATAGACTTATTTTATTTTTGTCAGATTACCTCTGGATTCTTACCACAATCATTTTCATTTCATTTGTATTTGGCCAAATACTTTGTCTTGGAGATTTAATATGTTTGATTTGCAAACATTCTCATCCAAATTAAAGTGCGTAAGATGTTTTTTTTCTAACAAAAGTTATGCTATTTCATTATTTAAAACATCATTTTCCCCACAGTCATTTCAATCAAGATCCTCAGTAACTGTATGAAGTATTCATTCCAACGGACATAATCTCAGAGCTAAGTGCATTTTTGTCTTCTTTAGCTTCGGCTTTAGGATTTGAGAATATTAATATTGACAATCCAACACAGAACAAAATGTAATCACAAACTGTCCTAAGTTTACTGATACAGTATCAATCTAGTATTTCATATAGATTGGCACAACATGATTTTTCTTGTGCATATATATGTTGGTTGCCAAGGGTCCCTCAGTTCTTTGATGAATCAAAATTGCATCAGGTATGTTCTTCCTTTTTTCTGTCCCATCAAGAAGGAAGACAAATTCTATATATCAGATTGAACCAGAGCTCTACAAAAGCTTATATTTCAAAATTAGTGTTATTGACATTGCAATCAGATGGTTCCTAATAATCTGGAAAAATACCATTGCAAAGAATTATAAACTCAGACAGTATCTGCATTTAGTTTCACAGTTTCATACATTTATCACTCTTGACTGTTGCATCAATATTTTAGAACATCAAGTCCATTTATTCAAATTCATCAGTCATCACAGACAAATAAACATGAAAGAAATCTGGATTATTACTAGTATTATGTTAAGGGAGCATTTAAACAAAGCATTGTGACATTACATAATTTATCTAATTTACAAAAAGGCTCTGCAAATATTGTTTTGATGGAGAGGATGTAAAGAAATTTCTAATAACAAAATTTCACACCACTCTAACTAGTGTAAAATATCATTTTCAAGTGCAAATTTAGAAAATAAGTTTTTTTTAAAAAAAATACAAAAGCAAGAAAGCTTTTTATCTTTTTCTTTACTATTTAATTTATAGAGAATGTTTGCTTATTTTTTTTTTGTTTGTTTATCAATCACATTTATATACCTGCAAATCTCCTCGAAAGGAGAGTCTGTGGCACACAACAGTAAATAAAACAGCCAATATAAAATGGAATAAAAATCTAAAAGTCACAGTAATAAATAATAAAAACTAAAATATTAACCCTGGGTGAAAGGAGAACAAAAATGGTTCCCTTGGCATATAGCCATAAGGATAAATCTTCAGTTCCCTGGCAGTTGCAGGCCTGGCTGCATAACCAGATTTTGAAGGCCTTATAAGAGATCAAAATGGATGGGGACAAACTAATTTCAAGAGGAAGGATGTTTCATATGGTGGGCAATGTTAATGCTAACCCTAACAACTGGTTTCTAAGGTGATTCATATGTGTATATGTGTGTGCATGTGTGTATGCACATATACATGCATCTTGAAAATAAAATGAATAATGCATCAGTGATACTGCCCTGATAAGTTGCATACACTACAAGGATTAAACAATGTATGGGGGAAAAATAAGATTCATAAGATATCAATAAAAATAATTGAAAAATTAAATCTACACCATACATGGTAATTCATTTTTAAAAAAATATAAAAATATTTCAAAAATAGATAAAGAATACATGAGATAGAACACCTAACTCCAATCCTATACTTAATGTTTATTTCTATTTACATAAAATAATTTTTGATGCCAACCTGGTAAAACTAGAATTCTTCATAAAATGCCAAAATTCATATATCCAGAATACTAAACTAAAATTTTGGAAGAAGTATTTGCAGTAGAGTGACTGAATGTAACTACACAGAACAATGCATAATTCTACAGGAATAAACAAATTGAAGCAATAAGAAGCTCAACTCTGAATACCATCAGAGATAAGGAACTTAACTGCCATGAAGCAAGTTATTTTTGATGATGTTGTTGTTGTTAGTTGCAAAGTCGTGTCTGACTCATTGCTATCCTATGGACAATGTTCCTCCAGGCCTTCCTGTCCTCTACCATCTTCTGGAGTCCATTTAAGCTCACACCTACTGCTTCAGTGACTCCATCCAGCCACCTCATTCTCTGTTGTCCCCTTCTTCTATTGCCCTCAATCTTTCCCAGCATTAGGCTCTTCTCCAGTGAGTCCTTCCTTCCCATTAGGTGGCCAAAGTATTTGAGTTTCAACTTCTAAAGACAGTCAGGGTTGATCTCCTCTAGGACTGACCGGTTTGATCACCTTGCAGTCCAAGGGACTTGCAGGAGTCTTCTCCAGCACCATAGTTCAAAGGCCTCAATTCTTTGGCGCTCAGCCTTTCTTATGGTCCAACTTTCACAGCCATACATTGCAACTGGGAAGACTATACGCACTTTTGTTGGTAGGGTGATGTCTCTGCTTTTTAGTGTGCTGTCTAGATTTGCCATGGCTTTCCTCCTGAGGAGCAAGTGTCTTTTAATTTCTTGGCTACAGTCCCCGTCTGCGGAGATCTTGGAGCCCAGGAAAATAAAATCTGTCACTACCTCCATTTCTTCCCCATGTATTTGCCAGGAACTGAGAGGGCCGGATGCCATGATCTTGGTTTTCTTAATGTTATGTTTTAAGCCTACTTTTGCACTCTCCTTCTTCACCCACAACAAGAGGCTCATTTTTGACGATAGTAGTCTAGAAAATCAATGAAAGGACAGCTGAGATGATGAATAATGGGAGGCCAATGGCATGCAACTGGTAAAAGATGAAATTAAAAGCTGGTCAGAGCTAATCAGAAGATCTCCCCACCTTACATCATGTGGCCAGAATACAGCAGGACAAATGTGTGTGCATGGGGGGCGTGTTGTGTGATATTTAACAAATTATAATTAAAAACACTTTTGTACTTTTGCAAAGTCTGTGTATTGTGTGTTCTCTTGATCACTTCCTTACTGAAAAACTGTAATAATTCACCTTCACATTTACATCTTTAAATTCTACATTTTCTCAAGGTCATATTAATATATGCTGTGATTTGAAACCCTTGAAAAAAAGATCCAGGATTGGACATGAAAAAAAACCTATTAGTCAAAGAGCTTTCAAAGTTTCCATAATATCAGCACAAGAAATTTCACAGCTAATCTTTTAAAAACAAACAAAAATATATTAAGTTCATTCTTAAATAATATTATTTTCTAGCATCTCTGTCCTTATTTGAGCATATTAATAAATGTACTATAGGCCATAATAACTGCATCAATTGCTACAAAATTAATTATTTTTTTCCCCTAGAGGTTATTTAATTACAGTATAGCTTGATTTAAGGAACCACTTTTTGTATAGTAGATGCAAGAAGAATGTAAAGATTTTGTTCCACATTTTGCAGCAATTTTGCAGTAATATTGTTTGCTTGGGATGTTTGGATTATCATGTGTACTTCAGGAAAAAAAATCAAAATAAAATATTTAAAGAGAAAAATATGGAGGAGAATGTTGTAAAATGTTTGAAGATATATGCAAGCGGATCCATACCAGAATTATATTTATAATGAGAGCAATTTAATATGATGCTTAAGGTGCTAAACTAGAAGCAGCAGATTGTAAGTACAAGGACTCTCTTATATGTGAAAACTGGCATGGTTACTTTGAATCAGTCATTCTGCCTCAATCCAACCCCTCTCAGAGGGCTGTCATTATGGAAACATAGGAGGAAGGAGCCTTATGTATGCTATCTTAAGTAGCACGATATAAAGGTTATAAATAAAATAATATAAAGTTTTAGAAGTACTAACAAGGACTTAATTCTTTGTACAAAAATATATTAATATATATTAAGAATGAGGTAAAAATCTAAAATTAGTGTATTTTTAACATTACTCCTGATTATATAATATGGGAAAAATACATATATCTCTTAACTACTTCCAGGGCTTTTTTTCTCATAGAACGCTCAGAACGGTGTTTTGGCTCCTTTTTTTTTTGCAAAAAAAAAAAAAAAAAGCTCCCTCTATTGGCTTTAGGAGTAGGCAATCTTGGCTCTTTTTTTATGACTCATGGACTTCAACTCCCAGAAATACTGAGCCAGCCACGCTGAGGGGAAAGAGAGAGGTTTCCAAGCTGAGCCATACTGGCTCAGGAATTCTGGGATTTGAATTCCTTGAGTCATAAAAGAGCCAAGGTTGCCTACCCTGCACTAGAGGAGGACATTAAAATTATTTACAAGGTTACTTCTTTAGGAACTAAACTTTTAGAATCTAAAACAGCTAATTCAAAAAAGCCAACAGGAAAGAACCTCACATTTTTCAACTGCTTCTGTCTTTTGGAAGGTAAAATTAGATAACAAAATAATCTATTTCCTATGTTAATGTCTCTGCAATGAAATCAATAAAGGTAACAGGAAAGAAATGAGAAATATTTTTCTCAATGTAATATGTCTAATTTAGCTGATGCTAGAAACAAATAGTATCATTTGTAAATACTCTTGAAAACTATTTTGAATCTATAACCATCTATTACAACTAAACCACTTTAAATTAAACAATTCTTAAGAATGAAATATTCTTAATTTGGACTTTACTTTTACTGTTTGGACTGTTGTGTGTTTTGAAAAATAGATTATTTAGAATCTAGTTATGTTGCACTTCAGTCTTTAAATAATTAACCTACTATATACATAACAATATATGATGTTTTCCATGGTGAGCTTAACATCAATAACAACGTTTATTAAAAAGGCTAAAATAATTTCTGGTGGTATTATCTGTACATTAAAATTTTGTTTAGTCACAATCTTTCACTTTTCACATTCTGGAAAAGCAGTGGTCATGTATTCTAGCAAAAGATGTTACATATGTGCATAAGCATAGTCAGTAGCATATGCCTTTTTAAAAATATCAAACATGCAAAGAAACAACAATAAGTCCAAAATATCTGTATTACATCCAGAAATGCCAACTTTGCAACCAATATTTCTCATCCATAACTATGGCACCCTAAGGATACCTGCATATATACCAATGCTTCTCTGGGATCAGTAGCGCAGCAGGGATTGCTTTTTCCTTCCAGTAACAGACTGCTGGTAAATTCCAAACATGGCATTGAGAATTCCAATGTTTGTTACAAATTTGTCTGGATGTGGTTGGAAAGAGGCCTAGAAATGCCAGCACAAATACATCACACTTGCGGCAAAACAATCCAGGACAAGCTGATCAGCAGAGCTTAGAGAGGACTCATTAACACAATTTTTGGGAAGGAAAGAAAGAGTGCTGGTGCCGGAGGCCATCAGCTGTTCGGCGCCGGAGATCACTGCCACGAGGAACACAGCCCTGGGTTGGGGTTTGGAGCAGCTCCAGGTGGGGGCTCAGCACAGGCCATGGCATGGCAACTGTGGGGAGGGGAATCCCCATGGCATGTGGGTCCAAGCTGCATGGGTGGGGGTGCAAAGGACAGGCAGCGACACCATAGCTCCCAGTGACAGCACCTCTGAGTTCCGGCACCTTTTTTTTAGAAAAAAAGCACTGACTCTTTCTAAGGTTATACATGATCAAGTGGCCTATTTATGTTCACCACCTGTCTGAGAAAAACAATACAATTAAAACTACAAAAACAGCAGAAGCTCCTGTTTCAGAGGGTTACCTTTTGAGAGGTATATTGAATTCTTTTTCTTAATAATATTGGAAGTTTATAAAATTGTCTCTTTCATAAAATCTTTTCCAACATCCTTCAGTAAATCCAATATAAGTGATATTGAAGGATGGTAAAACTCCTGCTGATTGTGCAAATTATCATATGATTTCCTTGTTAAATGTTCCTGCAATAATATTGACAGATACTCTGACATAAAGATTGACAATATTATCTTTGGCTATCATCCTACACAGAGTAGTTTTCAAGGTCATAACTGCCCTGATAATGTTAGTGTATTAATGAATATCTATATATTTAATAATATATAGAGTGTTACAAGATTCATATCATGGATTCTATATCCAAAAGTTCTAACTTGTCCCTATGTAAAGAATTAGGAATTTACAAAGCTCAGGGGCGACAGAAAAAAACAATTATTCTTCAGTGTTGGAAGGGCAGAATATATATAATCTTGGATCATAAGTAAGTGATTGCTTTCTATTTGTAGGTTGGCTTTTTAGTGATGTAATAGAAAGAATGGAATGGACTAATTTTCCACCCAGTAATCACTTAGCCTTGTCACAAACATCTCATCAATCAATAAAGGCACTATTACAGAAGAAATTTCCCAAATGACTTTACAAATTAAGCTAAAGTATTTGAAAATTGCCTCTACGTGTGTAGGATCTCAGTTTGCAGTTCATGAAAAAGAGCCTCTACAGTTAACAGCATTCAATTCATGTTATCACTAAGCATTTTACACTGTACAGGTTTGCTTTTGAATTAGGCAATTACAAAGTTACGGTGAAACCACTGGATAAAATGTCATTCCCAGAAAGCAGACAGCATACATGACAATTACACTGTAGCATCAAATACCTGTAAAGAAGCATAAAATATGAAAGACAGCATAAAATATATTGGGTGCTTAATGAAGAATTGATGCATACTGTACATGTGTTCCAATGGTTAAAAAGTCTTAAGCAGAGGCTTCTGGTTTGTACGCGTGGCACTTCCGGATGTGCAGGAACAGTCCGCTTCCTGCCATTCACCCTTTCTCTTTTGGAGGACCCTGAAAAGGGTCGAAAATCGCCCTGGAGGGGTGACTACCATGAGGAGGCCTTCCCTGCGATCGCAGAAAGGTGGCAGCCCTCTGCTTGAATCTGGGACAATCCTTTGGCCCGAAGAAGAAGAGACCGGCCATAAAGATGGCTGATCATTAAGCCGCTTCCTGCCGAAAGCCAAAAGCACTACCTAGCACAAAGAAGCAATCTGGAGGACCTGGGTGAGACTCTACCTTTTTTTACTCCCTTAACTATTTTCCTGTGGGACTTTTCCTGAAAATTTCTTTCCCCATTTTTTGAGAAAACGGTGAATATTTACTTTGGAAACAAATCTTAAAGCCTTAAAGCCTTAAAGAAAATCAAGTAGTTCAGCAAAGGAACTGATTAATTTGTTCTGTATTTACTAAAAAGCTCCTATTTTTTGGTAGGGATCTACTACCTATTTCCTCTCTAAGCTGTGAATTAAAGAAAAAAAATGGACTAATGCTACAAAAGTTTTATATTAATTTGGGGGGAAAAAGATAATTTCTACATTGCATTGTATATGCTATTGATGACATCTTGTGGCGAAACCTGGTACAGCAAGTGATTTTTTCTCCTGTTGTGAGAACTGACTGAAAAACAGAGCTGTCCTTGACATTACTTTTAAAGATAAGTGTGGGAACACCTGGCACTGAAAACAACTCTTGGAGGTGGATAATCTTTGACTATTATTAAAATAGCCTCCATGGAAGATTTAGCTGCAAATAACAACAAAATGGATGAATATATCCCACCACTTGATTATAAACTGATACTGGACACTATTTTGGCAATGACAGAGCAAATTAAAGCCAAATTGCGAGAAAAATCTGACAACTTAAAGCCACCAAATCAAATTCTGACCTTAAATGAGGAAATAATAATCCAAGAGCAAATAGAAGAAGTGGAAACTAACACTAAAACAGGAGATTTCAAAGAACAACAAATGCAATCTACAGAGAATCTTAAAGTCCAAATTTCAACGTCAACTACAAAACTTACAACTCAAAAAGCAATATCACCTGAAGAAAGCAATATTAAGAGTGAAGATACTAAAGGCCTTCAAATATGCCTTAGTGAGAATGCAACTAATCAAATGACAACCATCACACCAGCTACTACTCTCTACCTAAACCAGATGGAACTGGAAGAAGGAAAAGACGTGCCTGATTTAATGACAACTATATTACATCAGTAAGGGACGCGGTGGCTCAGTGGGTTAGGACGCTGAGCTTGTTGATCAGAAGGTCGGCAGTTTGCCGGGTCGAATCCCGAGTGCCGCGTAACAGAGTGAGCGCATGTTACTCGTCCCAGCTTCTGCCAACCTAGCAGTTCGAAAGCACCTAAAAATGCAAGTAGAAAAATAGGGACCACTACGGTGGGAAGGTAACAGCGCTCCGTGTGCTGGCTCTTCGGCTTTGAAACGGAGATGAGCACCGGCCCCTAGAGTCGTAAACGACTAGCACGCATGTGCGGGGGAACCTTTACCTTTACCTTTATATTACATCAATCATCAAAAACTGAACTATTAAAGCCAAACGTCACTGGTTACAAAGGGGACATTTTCTTTGCAAAACTGACATTTGGATGCTCTCCCTGGATTCAAATAAGGGGTTTAGGAAGAAAGGGAGATATATTTGAGAATTTAAAGATGCTAAAAGGAAAGCCTGATTGGCACAAAAGGAAGGCAAGAGTTAGATTTTTAAAAAAAAATTGAACTTGTTTCTCTTTTGGGATTCCTAAAGCTAGAATATAAAAATACCTTTCAATGGATTAAGGGGAATCTCTAAAAAATATATAACTGATTTTACATTTAGGTCTTAGATCTGTAAAGGAAGACAAAAATAAGCTCTTAGAATATAATTCTGAACTATATTATAGAATTTGGAATGATATATCAAAAGATAGTATTTTAACAATTGATGTATGGTTAAGATGATGTAAGATAGTATTTTAATAATTGTTGAATGATTAAGACAAAAAGTATCTTCCTAATAATTGGTGATTTGTTAAGATGAAAACAAGATTTTAATGGTAAAATATAAGAATGTTTTGTAATGAACAATGTAAGTTTTGTAGACAAGAGAATTATTCTTTATTGAAATAGGGAATTGTGGGTCACCCAAAAAGTAAGCTTTCTTTTTTATATTATAGGCTATTCTATAATATTCTATTGCAATTGGAGAAAATTTAAAAACAGGATATTGATATGTATTAGTGAAAATATATTGAAATTTTTGCTAATTGACTAGGTTACAACTAGAAATATATTAATTTGACTATTTTGACTATCTGATAATTAATGGAATCAGAGAGGGAATCCTTGCTGATGCAACCTGAACTACTTACAACTTGTTATTTTGACTACCCAACCACTGTATTGCTTCATAAATACATGTAAAAAAAATCAATAAAACTTGTATATAAAAAAGTCTTAAGAAAACAGATATTTTTGCATGAAATAAGTTCCCTTTGTGAACTCAAGTCAGCTTATTACTTTTTCAACCATTTTTTTTAATGGAATACAATTACCAATAGGCTTGGGAGAGAAAACAAAATGAACAAAAATAACCTAATAATAATAAATACTTAATTGTTCTACATGGGTAAATATTGCAATCTCTTTCATATCAATTCACTGGCATATACCATGAATAAGGTTTCAACCCTTTTTTAAAATTATTTTTTAAAAAGCTGGTCAGCGAGGAAAGAAACTGCTGATTTCAAATGCATGTGAAATGCACCCATTAAAACGAGATTTTCTATGCCTCGGACTTAGTTAAATTACCACCTGCACTACCAATAAAAACGATTGGCTGTGAAAATAAAGAATCTTCAGTACTTAATGTCTATCAATGCATTTGGGAAGCAAATGCTGCAGTGTGAATTGTTCCTTGCACGTAGGATACTGATTTCAATTAAGGGAAAGACATCATTAGAAAGATTTAAGGCATTCTTTAGCCTGTGTTACGATAAAGCGAATTATGCCTTACATTCTGACAGAGGACAGAGTTATTATACACAGTTCAAAATTAAATTACTAGCTATAATTTCAATAATGGTAGTATATGATTAGGAAATTAAAAACAACGATGCCAGGCTCTCAAGAGGAAAAGATATATGTACCTATAACAATTCTCCCCAAACTTTATTGAAAGACTGGAAAACACCTTAATCAATCTGTCTAACGTTCCACTCGCCTAATAATTAATTTAATGAAACTGAACTATACTGCAATGTTTTTTTATTCAAAAAACAAAAACAATTGTACAACATCCTCATGGCTATATGAGAGCCTATAACAAAATACTGATTAGAATTTTGATAACTTTAGTAAACAAGCTATAATTTGATGAATTTCTCATTTAATAAGATTTTTCTCAGTTGAACATGTTTTAAAATAAGTTATTTTTTTCCCCAGGTGGTTTCAGCAGAACATCTGTTTTAATACTGGTACTGATAAGGAAAGCTGGATGGAAATACAGTTCCATGGGATGTTGGGAAATACAAATGAAGAAAGCAATGTCACACTGTCATGACACAAACTTTACCCCTTTACTCCATGTATTGTGATGTCATAAAGAAGAAATAAAAGGACAGAGCTTGTATTATAATAGGACAGCACTCCTTTCATTTTGAGAAAATACCAGATCCTCTTGAGTCTGTTAAATGTATTACCTTGAATGTCCTTAATAGTAGGAATACTATTACTTTGCTGGTATTGTTATAATTTGGAAGTCAATTTACCTATTGCCACCACCTATCCACAATGGTCTTTCCTGATACAGTTCAAAATCTATCTCTTATCAATTGCATAAAGATGATAAAAGTCCCATTTACCAAGGACCTGCTTGCATAATTGTCCAAAGTTTTCCTGATCTTACTATATACGTAGGCAAAGTTTTCAGATTCCTGTTTTTAAGTCTGCTTTTTCCAAGGGGCAAAAGAAATGTCCCAACTATGAATAAATATCCCAAAGGTGCTTTTTTAAAAGGCAGCTGGATTTTATTTTTCCTTGAAGATGTTTTGTTTCTCACCCAAGAAGCTTCATCACCTGGATGACTGAGAATCTCCATAAACATATGAATAAATGCCTTAAAAGAGTTCCAAACCATCTAATCCCTCCACTTGCCAAATGTCTATTTGTATGTGTTTCTGTTTGTGTAAAAAAAGTTCCTGAAACTCTTGTTTCATCTGCTGTGTAAAAAATCAAGACTTTATAAAAATGATGCATTTAAAAAACATGTTAAAGTAATAGAGCAATTTTTTCCCTTTAAAAATGATGATGTAACTAGAGCATAGTCAGAAATTGCAACTGAAGAGATATTACAATTATCCACTTGAACAGTTAAGGATTGAGAAATTAAAAAACAACAATCCAACTGAGAACAGGTCTTATGAGGCATAGAAGAAAAATATATTCATGTTGACATAGATTCAGAAATGAAATCACCCTATGTCCTTGGGGAACTTATTATTCATCCAGTCTTCTAAAGGATGAAACAAAACATTTTGGGAAGAGATCATAATTTCAGGAGAAACAATGGAGAAAAACAGTAAGAAACAACAAAAAGGGGGGAAAAATGTTAATGCAACTGGATTTCCTCTGTTGTTGCTAAACCAATCACATGAAGTATGGCTTCAGAATATGTTCAATAATGCAACACGGTTTTTTCTTCTTATTAATATTCTTCATGGGCAATTACAGTTCTGTGGGAGTGGTTCTGTTTTTAAGATAAATGTTTACATTTATTTCTAAGCCTCACATTCTGTTTCACCATTTAATCAAGGTGATTTGTCTTTTACCATGAAATGTGGATAGATAATCTATATTCTTCTGTTCTAATAGCTTCAACTTAAGGACCACATCTTAAATTGCTTATTGCTTTTCTGACTTGTTGTGGGGGGACAAAAGCCCTGGGAAGAAAAGTTTCAAAATGGACTTTGACCTGAAAAGATAGCATTAGTGTCTTAAATGTCCCTATTTATTTTTTATCCCATTCTCAAGTCTTCAGGGAAATGGTGGCATCTGTTCTGCCCTTTTCTGTTCTCCCAGTTTAAAAAAAATATTGTATATATAACACAATTGAAATATGAAACATACTATTTTATCCATAAATGTGGGTGCCAATTGTCTGTGGCTGTCCAGTCTCTTCTTAAAAACCTCCAGTGATGAAGTACCCACAAATTCTGAAGGCAAGTTGTTCCACTGGTTAATTGTTTTCACTATTAGGAAGTTATTCCTTAATGCCAGGTTTCTTCTCTTCTTGATTAGTTTCTATCCATCGTTTCTTATCCTGCCCTCTGGTGCTTTGGGAAACAAGCTGACCCTCTCTTTTTATGGCAGCCTCTCAAATACTGGAATGCTGCTATCCTGTCATTCTTAGTACTTCTTTTCTCCAGACTAGCCATACCCAGTTCCCGTAACTGTTCATACGTTTTAGTCTCCAGGCCTCTTAGTTGCTCTTTTCTGAACTTTTTCCAAAAGTCTCAACATTTGTTTTTGTAATGTGATGAACAAAACTGGATGCAGTATTCCAGGTGTGGTCTTACTAAGGTTTTATAAAGCAGGACTAATTCTTCATGTGATTTTGATTCTATGACCCTGTTTATATAACTAAGGATTGTATTAGCTTTATTGGCTGGTTTATGTTTAAGTGATCATCCACTAGGACTCAAAGGTCCCTCTCACAGGGAACTTTTTTGAGCCAGGTTTTGCCTAACCTGTACTTGTACCTTTGGTTTTTCCTGCCTAGGTATAAAAGCTTGCTTTTCTCCACATTAAATTTCATGTTGTTGGATAGGGCCCATTGTTCAAGTCTGTGAAGATCCTTTTGGATCCTGCGCTTATCTTCTGGGGCGTTGGCTATTCCTGCTAATTTAGTGTCATCTGCAAATTTAATGAGTTCCCCTTTTATTCCCTCATCTATGTCATTTATGAAGATATTGAATAATTCTGGGCCTAAGACAGAACATTGTGGTACCCCACTACTTCCTTTCTTCCATTTAAATGCATTACCATTAAGGACTACTCATGGAGTATGATCAGCCAGTTTCAAATCCATGTGGTGATGATGCTGTCTATTCCATGGTTTTTTTTAGCGTACCAAGAAGTAGGTTGTGGTCTACTTTGTCAAATGCCTTACTGAAGTCTAAGTATACTATGGTCACAGGATTTTGCTGGTCTACTAATTTAATTACTTTGTCAAAGAATGAAATAATATTGATTTAGCATGATCTGTTTTTAACAAACAAATAGCACAAATGAGTTTTATTCAACTTATTCCTAGATAACTGTAATAAAATTGCAGAGCGAATATTTGATTCAAAGTGGGTATTCCAATAGTGTTTGGTGGGAGAAAAAAGAAAGCTTCTGGTTGACTATTACGAGAACTGCATTTTGGAAGAACTAGTCACATCCTGAATTGGTTTTCTATGCTTGTTGAGGATTTAGGATACTATTTGTTTTAATTTTAAGAAAAATGTTTTAACTGTTATTATATTGTAAGTTTATTGAATTTCACAGCAGTGTGCAACTTCAATCTGCCAACTATATAATACATTCATGCATGTGTGTGTGTGTGCGCACACACACACACACACACACATACATATATACCCAAGATACACAAAGAAGGAACCCCACTCAGACCCATAGTCAGCTCCATAGGCTCACCTCTACAAAATCTAGCCAAATTTCTTGCCAAACAACTACAGCCTTACGCAAATTCCATTACCTCACACGTACAAAACTCATTCCAATTCATAGAGATCATAAGTAAACTAAACTTACAGCCCTGTGACCTACTTGTGAGCTTCGATGTCATATCCCTCTTCACCCAAGTGCCAATCAAAGAAGCCTTGACAGCTATCCTAAATAAATACAACCCCCCAAAACACATCCTAGATCTGACCAACCATTGCCTATCAAACACATACTTCATCTACAATAGACAAAGATACAAACAAATGGAAGGAGCACCCATGGGATCACCCCTTTCACCTGTCATAGCAAACCTCTACATGGAACACTTTGAAACCCTCGCTCTAGAAAAATCCAACCACAAACCCAAACTCTGGCTCAGATACGTAGATGACACCTTCGTAATCTGGCCACACGGCAAAGAAAAACTGGATGACTTCCTCACACACCTCAATAGCCTACACCCCAAAATACAATTCACCATGGAAACAGAAGCTAACAATCAACTTCCCTTCCTTGATGTCTTAGTCTACAAGAAATCCAACGGCTCCCTAGGACACACTATCTACCATAAAAAAACACACAAAAACCGCTATCTGAACGCACTCTCACACCACCACCCAGCACAGATCAACTCCGTAGCCAAGACACTCATCTCCAGAACAAAACACCTAGCTGATGAACAACACCTAAAAACCGAACTACACACTCTCACTAATGTACTAACAGCCAATGGATTCCAAAGAAACATGATTACCAACTTAATCCGAAGAGAGACACCCACAAAAACCCAAGACAGAGAACAAGAAAATGGCAAAGCCCTCCTCCCATACTTAAAAGGGACCACAGACAGAATCAGCAAGATCCTCCAGAAACACAACATCAAAACAGCATTCTACACAGACAGAAAAATATCCACCATCCTAAGAAACCCCAAAGACATAATTGGGTTAGAAAACCAAGGAGTATACGAAATCCCATGCACCACCTGCCCCACCACATACATCGGACAGACCAACAGAAGAATAAGTGCACACACTGAAGAGCACAGGAACTCACTCAGAAAGGGAGAACAAACCTCATCCCTGTTCCAACACTTTAAAGCCACGGGACATGAAATTGATTTTAAAAAAACCAAAACTATCGCCAAAATTGAACATTTTAACAACAGAATAATCAGAGAAGCCACTGAGATATAAAAATGCCCCCACAGCATGAACAAACGAGATGATACCTCTCGCCTACCAGCCATTTGGAAACCCACCTTGATTGACAGACGAGTCCCAACCACCAAGAATGATACCAGACCCAAACTCATGATAACATCACATGACATCACCACCACACAACCATTCAAAAAGCAAATCCGAACCCACAACGATAACGACACACAACCACAAAACAGAAACCTAACTACAGCTGCAACATCAGCCGCTTTAAACCCCTCCAAACCACACAATATGCAAACTGACACCCACTATAAAAACATGGCACCACCACAAACACGGAGCCGAACAAAAGCAGCACAACTCACCAGTTCAGGTCTAAGGCTGGCAGCTGAGACCAGCCCATCCACTCAAAACACACCCCCACCCAATCAGAACACAGACCCCATTCAAAACACACCCCCACCCAATCAGAACACAGCTAACCCCCCACCCAATCAGAGCACACCTCCACCCACAGAACACACCCCCTCTGGCAGTTTAAAAAAGAGGAACAAACAGCCACTACCACACACTTCTCCCAGAAAAACGAAGCTGAAGCCACCAGCCTGAGGATGACGGATGAGATTTCGTCGAAACGTTGCTCCTATACCTTCAATTCTACGTGGGGAAAAAACCCAAATGACCAAAGATCTACATACATATATACATATATACATATATACATATACATATACATATACATATACATATACATATACATATACATATACATATACATATACATATACATATACATATACATATACATATACATATACATATACATATACATATACATATACATATATATATATATATATATATATATATATATATATATATATATATATATATATATATATATATATATATATATATATGTCAAATGCTTGTTAACTATTTTAGATTACCTTGCTAGGCCCCAAACATGGGACAAATCTTTACCTCCTGTTTCAGCCTAACGAAGGCCATCGACAGGCAGTAGTCACACCGGTGACAGCTCATATTTGTGTATTTTGTTGTTGTTGTTAACAAACCAAATACATATATATAAAGTTGGAAGGGACCTTGGAGGTCATCTACTCCAACCCCCTGCTCAGGCAGGAAACCTTATACCATTATACCATTATACCATTATACCTTATACCATTTCAGGCAAATGGCTATCCAGTCTCTTCTTAAAACCTCCAGTGTTGGAGCATTCACCACCTGTGGAGGCAGGTTGTTCCACTGGTTAATTGTTCTAACTGTCAGGAAGTTTCTCCTTAGTTCTAGGTTGCTTCTCTCCTTGACTAGTTTCCATCCGTTGCTTCTTGTCTTGCTTTCAGGTGCTTTGGAGAATAGCTTGACTCCCTCTTCTTTGTGGTAGCCCCTGAGATATTGGAACACTGCTATCATGTCACCCCTCACCCTTCTCTTCATTAAACTACACATACCCAATTCCAGCAACCGTTCCCTATATGTTTTAGCCAGCAGCCCCCTAATCATCTTTGTTGCTCTTCTCTGTACCCTTTCTAGAGTCTCGACATCTTTTTTACATCGTGGTGACCAAAACTGGATGCAGTATTCTAGGTGTGGCCTTACCAAAGCATTGTAAAGTGGTATTAGTACTTCACTTGATCTTGATTCTATCCCTCTGTTAATGCAGCCTAGCACTGTGTTGGCTTTTTTGGCAGCTGCAGCACACTGCTGGCTCATATTGAAGTGATTGTCTACTAAGACTCCGAGATCCCTCTCACAGTTACTACTATTGAGCAAGGTACCACCTATACTATACCTGTGCATTTGATTTTTCCTGCCTAAATGTAGAACCTTACTTTTTTCACCATTGAATTTCATTTTGTTAGATAGCGCCCAGTGTTCGAGTCTGTCCATATCCTTCTGTATCTTAAGCCTATCTTCTGGAGTATTGGCTATTCCTGCCAGCTTGGTGTCGTCTGCAAATTTGATGAGTTCCCCATCTATCCCCTCATCCAAATCATTAATGAAGATATTGAAGAGCACTGGGCCCAGAACAGAGCCCTGGGGCACCCCACTACACATTTCCTTCCATGTAGATGTGGTTCCATTGAGGACCACATGCTGAGTACGGCCTGTCAGCCTGCTACGAATCCATCTGGTGGTGATGCTATCTAACCCACATTTTTCTATCTTATCAAGTAGTAGGTTGTGATCTACTTTATCAAATGCCTTACTGAAGTCCAAGTAAATTATATCTACAGCATTCCTCTGGTCCACTAGTTTTGTCACTTGGTCAAAGAATGTAATAGGATTTGTCTGGCATGATCTGTTTTTGGCAAACCCATGTTGACTTTTAGTGATGAATTTGTTTGCATCAAGGTGTTCGCTGATTTGTTGTTTGATTATCTTTTCCAGAATCTTCCCAGGTATTGAGGTCAGGCTGATAGGTCTGTAGTTTCCTGGATCTATTTTTTCCCCTTTTTTGAAGATGGGAACTACATCAGCTCTCTTCCAGTCCTCTGGTAGTTCCCCAGTGCTCCAGGATCTTTGAAAAATATAGTTCAGTGGTTCTGAGATCACGTCTGCCAGTTCCTTCAGAACCTTGGGGTGTAATCCATCTGGTCCTGGTGATTTGAACTCGTCTAGGCTGGACAGGTGCTCACTTACCATTTTCTTGCCTATCTTAACTGGTGTTTCTATTCTGTTTTTTATGGCACTGGTTTGGGTAGGTTGGACTGTTTTTTCCCTTTGTGTAAAGACAGATGGAAAAAACGAATTAAATAGTTCTGCTTTCTCCCTATTGCTTGTCACCTTCTTGCCACTTTCCCCCACTAATGGACCAATCATTTCCTTAACTTTTTTCTTGTTTTTTATATGTTGAAAGAAGCATTTTTTGTTATTTTTGACTTTGGTCGCAAGCCTTAGTTCATTTTGATCCTTAGCTTTCCTCACTTCATCTTTGTAGGCACGGGCTATTTGCTGATATTCTGACTTAGTTATGTGCCCCTCTTTCCAATTCTTATACTTCTCCTTTTTATCTTTCAATTTATCAGAGAGTTCTTTATGCAGCCATGCTGGTTTCTTTTGAGAGCTGTTATTTTTCTTCTTTGTTGGTATTGTACTAGACGGGGCCTTTATTATCTCACTTTTCAAAATTTCCCAAGCTTCTTGAGTTGTTTTCCCCTTTAGGATTCTCATCCATGGAATTCTTCCCATGGTCTCTCTAAGTTTATTGAAATTAGCTCTTTTAAAATCCAAGACTCTAGTTTGGCTGTGTTCTATTGCTTGTGCCTCCAGAATGTTGAATTCCAATATTGCATGATCACTTCCCCCCAAGGTTCCTGTGGCTTCGACACCTTCTATCATTTCATCTCTGTTTGTGAGAATTAAATCCAATATGGCTAATCCCCTAGTTCCCTTCTCTACTTTTTGGGAGAGAAAGTTGTCTGCTAGGTTTGTCAGGAATCTGTATATATATATGTATGAATGGTCCAAAGCTGGACTGAAATTCACAGTCTCCTGGTTTCTAGCCTGATGCTTTAACCACTAGGCCAAATTGGCTCTTCTATATGGAATACATATATTTGGTCCATGCATCTCCGAAAAAAGTTATATTTGTATAGGGATATGTGTGTGCAGGTGTATTGGTGTATATTCCGTATTATTGAATGCACGCTCATACAATATATAGATACACTTATAAAAAGTGTTTATTTGGATATCGAGCCAAAAATAAATAAATAAAAACCAGGTAAATAAAAATAAAAATAGCAAAAAATATAGTAAACAAAATATCAAATCCCCTACATGTAATCATGAATAATCACCAACATTGGCCTCCACAACTTGTCCCCGTGAGAAATGCCAGATTGTTATAGCCATTCAGAAGGCTAATAGGACTCATGTATTCAGCTCTCTGTAGGGGGACTCTTAACAGGGCGGAGAAGACATGTCTTCTGGGTGCTGTAAGATGGCAAAGTTTCACTTTAGGACCTGGAGCCTGTTGACCCTGCTGGATCTGCCAGGAAAGCAAGAAACAACTGGAGACAGGTGATTTTGCAAATAACCTAGTCCAGAGCAATACATACTTTAGCTTTAAAGGAAATAACCAGCACCATCTAGAAACTGACAGGGAGCTAGTGCAGCTCATGAATCTGGTGCAGCCCCAATACTATGCATGCCAGTATATTTTGAACCCAGTGAAGCTTTCAAATATTCTTCAAGGACAGCTCCATACAGACAATGTCACAGCGTCCAGATCTGAAATGATCAGCTATATATTAAATATGTAACATGTATTTAGTATTTTGTTCCTTTAAAATGTTTCTCATGGGAAGGAAATATTTGCTAACTTTAATAACATTTATCTTGAGAATAGGTTGAAATACTGGAAATGTGTTGGCTTTTTTAAAAGCACACAAGCCTAGCGACACTGTGGGCAATCACAATTCTCTCCTCAGTGGAAAACAGAACTTTAAATTAAGGCACAGTGTCATGCTGTCAGCCTGACATCTTCAAAAAGAAAGAGCTGGATTTTGAAAAGATGTAAACAAAATATTTTGTTAAGACTCTGAAGCTTTTACATAAAAAGCCCTCCGGGATCTCAGAAGTTTTTCTTTTAACATTGCATTGATGGGTAAATGTATTAAAATCAGTTTTCTCTCCAAATAAACTCCAGTATCTACACAGAAGATTGCATAGTGGTACAATAGCAGATTGCAAAATTTTGTCTTTGAAATAAAATAAGCTACAATAAAAGTTCAGAAGTTAGGAGAACAAGATAGACCAGCAGAGCAACATAGAAACATTTATGTCTTATGTTCCTATTGGCTGTTCCCAGTGCTGAATGCTATGGAATTTTAAATTCAACTCAGTGTTGGTAAAAATCCAAAGCCATTCCTTCCTTGCTATTCATTTTGTTAAGTAGTGGGCTCTTCAGTGCAGGAATGACAACACGAGGCTGAGTACAGGATAACTCATACTTTATTCCTTGCTAGAACTGTACTGAAACTTGGGCTGCAACCAGCCACAATATATAGTCTAGCCCCTAGACTATAGGTTTAAACCCACTTTTGCCGCCTGGGGCTAGTCAATTGCAGGACAGGAGACAGCTAGTCTGGGTTGCTGGAGAGCCGTTAGTTGCTCCAGCAATGCACGTGGTGTATCACCACAAGCCCAGTACATAACACCCCTCCCCTCTTAGATCAAACTATGACAACCACGATTAGTCTTGACAGTTGTCAAGACTTATTAATCAACTCACATACAACTGTAGTGATAATAATAAAAATAATAAAAATAATAAAATCACTGTGGCTACAATGAGATTAAACAACGACTAATGAACAGGTTTCCATTGCAGTAATGAGCAGTGTCACAATGCACTAGTTTCTGTAGTTAGTGGTAACAAGTTTTACAACAATATACATCACTTTATTTTACAATATAATCTTTGAGGTACGCAGGAGGCTTTTGTGGCCTAGAGGAACGTCTTGGAGTTCCCATCACTTTGTGGTCTACCAGCTTACCCAGTGGGCTGGGTATATTCATGTCCCTCTGTGCTCCAGAGTCAAGCGGATTCGAAACGCTCTGGCTGGCCTCACCAGATTGGCCCACCCCAGAGTCAGTCTGTTTGGCAGATTAGGCACAGCGGTTGCTTAAATTCGGTTGGCTCGCTTTGTCAGGGGGTCCATGTTGCACTCCCGTGCTATCCGGTTCTTCCTCGGAATCCATCTCCACTGAGAAAGAAAAACCCTGGTGGTCCAAGTGAGGGCTGGCTTGGCCGCAAGTTTGAGGACTTTGGGAGGAACTTATGATGCAGTCCTCACTTAGCGGCCATTCTGGAAACCTTTTCCTGAGTTGATCAATGTGTCTTCTGACAACTCGCCCTCCCTCCAACCCCACTTCATAAGATAGGGGTCCGGATGCCTTAGTGATTTGACCAGGAACCCACAAATTCCCCTGACCATAGTTCCTGGCCCAAACCCAATTGCCCATGTGCAGTCCCCTCAGGGGTTGTGGTCGAGAGGCTTCTGCTGCCACTCTGTCTGGATGCAACCTGTCCAGTTTAGTAATCAAACGCCTTCCCCAACATAGTTCTGCAGGACTTTTACCTGTGGCCATGCAGGGCGTAGAATGCTGGCAGAGTAAGAAATCTGCCAATCTGTGATGCCAGTCACCAGTGACAATGTGCTTTAGTGCCTCCTTCATTGTCCTCACCATGCGTTCGGCTTGACCATTAGAAGATGGATGAAATGGTGCAGACGTTGCATGTCTGATGAGATTAGCACTAAGGAAAGCCTGAAATTCAGCAGCAGTAAATTGGGCCCATTGTCAGAAACTAAGACATCAGGCAACCCATGTGTTGCAAAGTGTTTTCTCAGCACCTGGATGGTCCTAGCAGTAGTCATGTTAGGAACTGGAATTACTTCCAGCCATTTTGAGTGGCTATCCACTACTATCAGGAAGAGCTGCCCCTGAAAAGGCCCAGCGTAGTCTATGTGAATCCAAGACCAGGGAGTGTGTGTTTCCTCCCACCTGTGAACTGGGGCCTGTGGCATTTCAGGCCTAGATTGCTGGCATGTATAACAACCATGAACGTGACCCTCGATGGCCTTCTCAAGGCCAGGCCACCAAAGGTAGCTTCTAGCTAAGGCTTTCATTCTGACAATGCCTGGATGGCCTTCATGTAATGAAGTGTAAGACCCTGTCTCTTAGGGAAGTGGGAATTATGACTCTGTTTCCCCATAGAATGCACCCCTTGTGGGCAGAGAACTCATGTCTCCTGACAAAATAACTTTGAAATTCAGAGCCTGGACTTTTCTCCAAACAGCCCGTATATACCCATGACAACACTCTACTAAGTATTTTATCTGTGGCAGTTTCAGCCGCAATGTCCCCCACATGGAGGGGAAACTCAGGTATGTCCTGTAGGGACAGTATTCTAGCAGCAGGAGCTGGAGCTGGATCCATTAATGGCAGTGATAGTCTGCAGAGGCCATCAGCATGACCCATTTCCTTTTCTAGTTTGTGAATTAATTTGAAATTGTATGCAGACAGAAAAATAGACCACCTCAACATTCTTGGAGATAGTATGTGGGGGGTTTGTTTGTCTGTTGTGAACAGTCCCAACAGAGGTTTGTGGTCAGTGTAGACAGTGAAATCCCTGCCATATAAATAATCATGATTATTTTTTAATTCCAGCAACTATGGCCAGGACCTCCTTGTCAATCTGGGCATAGTTGCGCTCAGCAGAAGACAAGGTCCTTGAGTAAAATGCTATAGGAACCTGTTTCCCATTTTTTTCTATGTGGCTTAAGACTGCCCCCATCCCATATGGAGCTGCACCACATGCCAGACATACAGGTTTAGACTCTATGTAATGAGTTACAGTGGACTTTTCTGACAGGAGTGCTTTCAAATCCTGGAAACATTTTTTGTGTAAGTTAGTCCATTTCCAAGGAGCTTTTTTGTCAAGTAGCCTGTGGAGGGGCTCTGCTATTGCTGCCTTATGAGGTAGGAATGTGTGATAAAAATTTAGGAGACCCAAAAATGCTTGCGGAAACCCAAGAATTCTGTTGATGAAACCCCAATACTACACTTGTTCTTTTTTAATTTGAGGCCTGCTTCGCGAAGCCTCTGCAAAACAGCCCTGAGCCTTCTGGCCAACACTTCTGGGGATTCCCAGCAATAAGAACATCATCAAAATAAGGGCAGATGCCCTGAATACCCTTAAGTGTATGCTCCATAATCTCTTGGAAAATACCCGGTGCAACACTGACTCCAAACTGTAAGCATTTAACTTTGAATGACCCTCTGTGAGTCACAATCATTTGAGCCATGGCTGTGGACTCATCAACTGACAATTGCTGATAGCCCTGTGCTAAATCAAGTTTAGCAAAAATAGTCCCCCCTTGCAAAGAGGCTAAAATATGATTGACCACTGGAACCAGATAAGCATGCTGCTTGAGGGCCTTATTTAACGTGCATTTATAATCAGCACAAATGTGAATTTCCCCGTTGGCCTTAAGTGGAGTGACAATAGGAGTTTCCCACTCCCCACCATCAACAGGCTGTAACACGCCCTGTTCTACGAGCTTATCAATTTTGGAATCGATTTTATGTTTTAAGGCAAAGGGGACCCTGTGAGGTTTAACCCTGATTGGGACAACGTTGGGATCTAACTTAAAAGAAATAGGCGGGCCTGTGTATGTCTCTAAGGTTGAATCAAAAACATCCGTGTATTCTTCACACACTGACATGAGGTCTGCAGTTTGTGTCCGGTTTATGCCAGTAATCTGAATACCTAAGGCATCAAACCAATCAAGTCCAGTGAGACTCGTTCTCTGGCACCCTACTACTATTACATCCAGGTGCCCCAAAAAACCTTTAAACTTAACCAACAAGGTGGCTTCTCCCTTAATTTTAACATGCACATTTTGAAAATCTGTTAGGATTATATCTGAGGGTCTTAGTTTGGCCCAATTGTTACTGCGCCTACACATGAAGTTGAATGTGTCTTGCGAAATGATTGAGACTGCAGAGCTGGAGTCCAATTCCATCTTACATGGAACTCCTTGAAGCTCTACCAAGAGCTTAAGTTTGGGTTTGAGAGGGCGTCGAGCCCTGGTGCAGCATACGCTTCTACGGCTTCTGAAGAATCCAACACTAACTGGACCCTGGGCCCCAGTACCTCTCCTAGTCGGTTCCTCCGATTGGTGTTTGGGTGGCCGGTCTCTCTGGAGGGCTCTGCAAACCACCACGATGTGGCCTGTTCTTCTGCAAGCTCTACACATGGCAGAACGAAATCTGCAATTGGCACGAATATGGTTGCCACTGCACTCCTTACATCTCAGTAAAAGAACTGCCTTGTAACCGTCCTCTCGCTGGTGGCTGTTGCGGTGTTGCACATTGGGTTGCTTTTGGAGTCGGTTGATTTCAGGTTCTTCTTCCTCTGATGATTCTCCGGTGCATTTGGCAACCTCAAGATGGACCGATTCTTCGACTTTTGAAGGTTTGGTGGGCTAAACTGTCTGCACTATGCCCCTGGCAGCTTCATCGGCCATCACTTCATCCTGTGCTCAGAAAACATTAAATTGGGTCTAGCGAATAGTCTCTGCTGAAGCGTTCTGTCCCAAAGGCCACAGACGAGCCAGTCTCTTAGTCGTTCTTCTAAATTTGAGAACTTGCATAGCCGTACAGCCTGTCTTGGGCCCGCTATGAACTCCGAAGCTGTCTCCCTGGGTAACTGCACTCTTTGGTCAAATTTGAATCACCACGCTATTTCAGACATCTTGGGCTGGAAGTGCCTGGTTAGCTTCTTTTTTAGATCTGCGTAGGAGACCACTTCAATTGGTGTTGCTGCAAAAAGATTCTCGGCCAAATCAAAGGTTGCTGGGCAGCACAGGCAGAGTAGGGTTGTGGCCTTTAGTCCTTCTTCCACAATCTGATTGGCTCTGAAGTAGTTTTCTACTTGCGAAAGATAAGATGGCCATTCCTCCAGATGTTTCACATCAAATTCTCTTAATTTGCCGACCTTTGGCATTCTTCACTCTGGTTCCTGTGATCTTCAGATCCTGCTTCAAGGCTCAGGGAATGCGGCCACTGAGCACGAGGCTGCTATTGTAACTTACTAGCCAGCCTTGAGAGGGGGGGAATGCCTCTTCCCTCTGAAGTGTGCTGCATACTCCTCGAGGACTTCAGCTGTAATCAACGAAGCAGAATCCCACCTTCGTCGCCACTGTTAAGTAGTGGGCTCTTCGGTGCAGGAATGACGACACAAGGCTGAGTACAGGATAACTCATACTTTATTCCTTGCTAGAACTGTACTGAAACTTGGACTGCAACTAGCCACAATATATAGTCTAGCCCCTAGGTGGCAGCCAATAGGTTTGAACCCACTCTTGCCGCCTGGGGCTAGCCAATTGCAGGACAAGAGACAGCTAGTCTGGGTTGCTGGAGAGCCGTTAGTTGCTCCAGCAACGGACGTGGTGTATCACCACAAGCCCAGTACATAACACATTTGATGCCAAGATGCCACACAATGTTGTTTCTTTCTGAATTAGGAACCAGGCTACAACATGAGATTGAGTTTTGGAATAATCTATTATCCTGCTTTTCTGTATTTCAAAGGGAGCAGCACTTCACCGTTCAGAATTGATTGGAGGATCTCAAAGCTATCAGATAATGAAACTCATTCTTGTCAATGTATGCTTTGACAGTTATTGAACAAGTACAAAATGCTTGTCTTGAAATAAACACTACAGTGTCTCAAATCAGAGTACCCTATTAAGAATAACCCTAGCAGCCACATCAGATCTATAGGAACACGGACATTTTATTGGAGCCAGCAAATATAAGAAAATACAAGCTTTTGGAAGAATATAAGTTTTGAAAAGTTGTCCCTGCAAACTTGTAAGGGTGAGTGCTTTTCTGAAGCAAAGACAGACCCTACTCATATCTGCCTCTCTGTGTCCATACCTTTCATCATTGGTCTACTTGTTATGGAGTAGTTATAGCAGGAACCTGCCCCACTTTACATCGGGGAGGACTGTGTAGAGAGAGTTTCCTCCTTTAAATTTCTGGGAGTCTACCTCTGTGAAGATCTGACCTGGAAAGTTAACACAACCCAGGTGGCTAGAAAGGCCCAACAGAGGCTTCACTTTCTTAGGGTCTTGCGGAAGAACAGGGTAGAACAACAGCTAATGACCCTCTTTTACCGGTCTACTATAGATAGCGTCCTCTCATATGGTATTGTGGTTTGGTATGCTGGTCTGACAGCCGCGGACAGGAAAGTATTACAGAGGGTAGTGAGCACAGCACAAGACATTGTGGGCTGTTCCCTGACACCACTGGATGACATCGCCAGGGCTCGTTGCATTGGAAGAGTAAGGAAGATTCTCAGGGATGACTCACACCCTGGACGGTATCTCTTTACTCTCCTACCATCCGGTAGGAGATATAGGAATATAGTCAGCCGTACCAACAGGCTGAAAAATATGGTAGATTTTATCCGTGGGCTGTTAGGCTTTTAAATGGGACATAATCTTATGCAGAATTGACTTGGGAGGCCGGTGTGTGGTGTAGTTGGTTCACATGGTGTGGTAGGATGGAGGGTTTGTTGTCACTGTGTGTTGGGGGGAGAGAGCACGGGGGGAGGCTCAGCTAATCTCAATGTACACATGTTGTACTTTGACAATAAAGGTTTATTATTACTGTGAACAACTGGAAAGCATGTTCAGAAAATGACCTAAAATGAAGAAATTTACACTTATCAAATGTATTTTTATTATACCCCTATACTTTTCTGTTTGAACCTTATAAAAACATTTTCCCCTTCCAAATGTATGAAGAAATGTATTGAGAGAAATTTCAAGATATTTTTTTTTTCTTGAAAGGGCTGACACATATGTACACACCCAGGCAAACAAGTAAAAATTCTAAATAAGCCAGTAATGGCCAGTAACGGTTAATTAATGGCAAAAACAGAGTTAAAATATGGGAGGAGTGGATTTGGATGGAAATACTGATTAATGCAAAACTGAGGAGAATTGGAAATAGCTCTGTTCAATATTCTTAAATTCATGATCTAATCATCTATATTTTACTTCACCAACCTCCCAAGTCCTGCTGTGCTGACTCATTGTGGGGTTTGGGTTGTTCCTGGGAGGGATAAGCAAAAGTGTTGGAAGTGTATGCCAAGAGTATAAACTCCCAGCAAGGTCATCTAAGGCATGAAGGTCATCCTAATTGCCCAACCAAAGGAAGCAGAAATCCATATGGGGTAGCACTTATACAAGAAGATCCTGGAAGTGAGTAATTGCTTTACTGACAATGGAAAAAGCATGAATTCATACTGTGTGGCAGAAGGCAATGATAAGAACTACTTCTGTAGTTTTTAACAAGAAAACCACATAGATGCAAAACACAAAATGATTTATGATTTAGTGCCAGATGATGGGCCCTTGGGTCCAAATATCACTCAGCATACTAATAAAGAGGAACTAAGCATCTTTCAGAATGCTACATGGCAATATTAAAGCCTTTGGGATATCTAGTTGCTCATGTTACCATTCAGGAAAAGAAAATCCAAAGTTGCAAAGATAGAATTACAGTAGGAATATGGAAGCTAAGAAGCATAAACAAAAGGAAACTCAACATGGTCCAAGTTAAAATGAAATGACTACAATTTGATATTATAGGCATCAGTAAATTAAGATGGACTGGGATGGGATCCTTTCAGATAGACAATTACACCATTTATTACTTAGGACATTAAAAAAAACAAAAACAAAGAAGAAATTGCTAGAAAGGGCATACCAAGAACAGTACAACGCAGTATTGATTAGGTTTCATGGAACATCTTTTAATATGATGATCACTCACGTTTTATGCTCTAACCACAGATGTAGAAGAAGAAGTTGATGACTTCTATGATCAAGTCTAAAGTTGCAGAGCGTGCAAGCAAGATGTGCTGCTTGCAAATGGAAACTGGAATGCCAAAGTTGGAAACATGAAAGAGGAAAATGTAGTTGGATTGCATGGCTCTGGAAACCAAAAAGAAGCAGGACACTGTCTTACAGTATCACTTTCTGTCATTTCAAAGAATTCTTCATAGTGAACACTGTCTTCAAACAACATCTCTAAACTAGAGACTGAAGTTCCAAAATCTTTTCTTCTTCTTCCTCAAGGAAAAACAATCCAGTTGCCTTTTGAAAGGGAACCCCCCCCCCACCTTTGAGACAACTGTGACCTGGATGACTGAGAATCTCCACAGACATCATTAAATGGAGTATACAGAAACCAAACTGAGTATATTATCGTTAAAAGGAGGTCAAGGAGCTCAATTATAGTAGCAAAGACATGGCCAGGTGCTGACTGTGTAATTGTGAGCTGCTCATGTGCAAGCTCCAAATTAAACTAAAGAAGAAGAAGAAAGGCAATCAGTTTCCATGATAGGATCTTGAATACGTGCTGACCATTTTCAAAAGAACATCAGGAATTGCTTTTGAAGTCCTCAATGTCATGTAGAGAACCAAAGGAATTATGGAATTAACTTAAAGAAGCTACTAAGCATGAATGAGTGAAAAGAAATTGCCAAAAGTGAAAAAAAAGTAGGCAAACCTGATGTCAGAACAAACGGTGGAAAATTCTGAGAAGAGAAAAGGATAGAAACCAAAGCCAAAAATGAGGAAAAAATCTCAGAAAGGAGCTTAACCGGCTAGACTAATATCAAAGTAGTAGATGCTTCTGCCTTTTAGAATGAACCATCAACACGAAAAGAACAAGCAGTCAAAAATACACTGCAGACTAGAACTCGGTAAAGCAGCCATGGAGGCCTTTCAAAAGGTATGCAAATGCCATGATCAGAATTGTGCAAGCCATGGTATTTCTTATGACACCCCATGGAAGCAAAAGTTGGACTATAAAGAAGCAGGATAGCAACAGTATTGACCCCTTTGAACTTTGGTGTTGAAGAGGACTCCTCAGAATATTATGGACAGCCAAGAAAACAAAGTGACAAATCATTGAACAAGCAATCCAGAGTTGTTACTCAAGGCACGAATGAGTGGGTGGGTGTGTAATAAAGTGAAGATGTCAGTTGTGACCATTCAGTTGAAGAAAATGCCTTTTTTATCTATGCTGTGTGTACCATCCTATTTTCCACCCTGATGCAAGGGATTGCAGGGTTGTTAAAAGAAAAGAAAAATATTTTTCAGGTAAAGCCAAGCCAGTTTGGAGCATATTGGAAGCTATCCACTGTGAGATGAGATATTGTTTCTCTCTCTCTCTCTCTCTCTCTCTCTCTCTCTCTCTCTCTCTCTCTCTCTCTCTCTCTCTCTCTCTCTCTCTCTCTCTCTCTCTCTCTCTCTCTCTCTCTCTCTCTCTCTCTCTCTCACACACACACACACACACACACTGTTGTTATTGTTGTTGTTGTTTAATATTTAATCTTCAATTCGATTCACAGTCTCGGACTGGTAAAAACTGAACAGTTCAAGTCCTAACCAAGGATCTAAGGGCTATTAAGGTAGCGTCTGAGTATATAACCCAGGAGTAGGCAACCTTTTATGACTTGTGAACTTCAATACCTAGAATTCCTGAACCAGCCATGCTGACTCAGGAATTCTGGGAGTTGAAGTCCACAAGTCATAAAAGAGCCAAGGTTGCCTATCCCTGATATAGGCAGTTCTAAGTAGGGTGGTTTTGTTTTTGTTTGTTTTTTTGCAAAGTCAGAATATTCAAGTCTGAGAAGTTCAAATGTTCCATGTATCTAGGCAATCCTTTGGGTATTGCTCCAAGGGCTCCTATTACTATTGGTACAACCATAGCTTTCTCCCTCCACAATTTCTCAACTTCAATTTGCAGATCACAGTATTTCATTATTTTTTTCTAGTTGTTTCTCTTCAATTCGTGCATCACCTGGTATTGCAATATCAATGAACCAGACTTTTTCTTTTCTTTTCCACAATAGTGATGTCAGGCATGTTGTGGGCCAGTTGATTGGCTGTTTAGATTTGAAAGTCCCACAGGATCTTGACCTATTCATTTTCAACAACTTTGTCAATTTGTTTTTCCCAGTATTATTGTTGTTGTTGTTGTTGTTGTTGTTGTTGTTGTTGTTGTTGTTGTTGTTGTTGTTATATTTTCAATTTGATTCCCATTCTGGGACTGGTATAAACTTAACACTTCAACCAAAGACTCCTAACCAAAGACCCAAGAGCTGTTAAATATATAGGCAGTTCTGAGTTGTTGTTATTGTTATTGTTATTGTTGTTGTTGTTATTGTTATAACAGATTTTCACATAGTATTGCTAAGGTCAGTTTAGCAAAATTTCAACACAATTTTCAATCTCAGCTCTGTATTCCAATTCCATCTCCTGTATGTAATAAAAGCTATTTAGCTTTTCCTCTCACCTGGCATGTCTCTCGCATTAATCCCCAAACATTCAGGGACAATCCTCTTATTTTTCTCCATATACAGCTTTACAATCCATTTTTACTGGCTTCTCTATCTGTTGTAATTAACCAGGATTCAGATTTCCAAGCTAATTATAGGGTCTTTTAGGGCTGCTATATTTACAATTTTGCTCCAGAAAATTTAACTTCCCACCATCCATCATATTCATTTTTGATGCATCTCCAAACAAGGTATGGAGACAATGGAGAAGAGCAGAATAAATATATTCAAACAAAAATATCCCAAAAAGGAAAGAACAGTCATTCAATAATTTATTTTTGGTTGCTGATGTCATCTAGGGAAGAACAACTAGACAATCTTTCCTGGAGCACAGAGAATATTTTTTTTTGTAATAATTGCTACAGGTATATGCAGAGGAAATAAGAAAGTCATAAGAAAAAAGGTTGGAAGACAAATACAAGGATCAGTAGAATTGTTGACGGGAACAGTACAGAAGAAAAATCTGTGATCACTGAAGCACTTAGATTACTTGGCACAATGCAATTGAGAAATAATATGAGTATATGCCAGCAAAAGCACAATAAAGTCATCTAGTTAAGTTGAAGGAGGGGAGAAGAGTGATGTATGGGTGTGAAAGACAGAAATTCAAAATCTAGGAGTGATACTTTCAGGGGTGTCATACTTCTGTAAATACTGTGTAAGTATTAGTGGGAGGGGAAACAACACAACTTAAAAATCTATTTTATAACAGAAGGGATGGATCACTATTGCATTAAGGTAAAAGGTAAAGGTAAAGTTTCCCCCACACATGCGTGCTAGTCATTTCCGACTCTAGGGGCCGGTGCTCATCTCTGTTTCAAATCCGAAGAGCCAGCGCTTGTCAGAGGACGTCTCCGTGGTCATGTGGCCAGCATGTCTAGACACCAAAGGCGCACGGAACGCTTTTACCTTTGCACCGTAGTGGTCCCTAATTTTTCTACTTGCATTTTTACATGCTTTTGAACTGCTAGGTTGGCAGAAGCTGGGACGAGTAACAGGTGCTCACTCTGTTACGCAGCACTCGGGATTCGACCCGCCAAACTGCCGACCTTCTGATTGAGAAGCTCAGCATCCTAACCCTAACACTGAGCCACCACATCCCTTATATTGCATTTAAAATACCCACAAATGAAATATATATTTTAAATATCAGTGACTTTATTATTCCAGGGGTGTTATTGGGAAATGAGAATTTACCAGTCATATACGGTAAGTTAGAAGCTGTGTTACTCTCTGCTCTCTACTGAGAGATTAAACCCAGATATTAGAGATAAGGAACAATTTCTAAAGGGTATTTGTATTTTGGGAATAATTAATATGCCTGCATGCCTTACTGCTTTAAATACAAATCAAGCAACTAGAAATGAAAGGAGCTTAAACAGAGGAACAAATGTTAAAAGACACCAATAAATCAATAAATCAATTGATTTTTTTTTTAAAAAATAGGACCTTGGAGGAAAGGAATAAAGGAAGGACGTGGAGTTTAAAAGTTGGGAAAAGTTTACTATATTGGCCACAAGTGAAATTCCATAATCTGCATCATCTTTAAAAGGCCAACTCCAGATCACAAATAATAACCAATAACCCCTTGCCACAGACTAGTTTACTGTGTCCAAATGTGAGAAATGGTGAGAAATTTCTGTAAAGCAATTTGTGTCACCATCTGTATTTGGGTATCTGCAACCATATGGTCTGATCTTTCTTTGACAGTCAGCTTCTGTTACAAATAAGCATTTCTGCTCTTTTTACTTCCTAAGGTTTTCTTTCCTTTTGCTGCTTTACTGTTCTTTACTGTGGTCTCTTTGTCTTGCTGTAATTTCATTACAGAGTGAAAAGGATGTTTGAAGGATTGCAACAGGTTGAATCATGACTTAGTTTCCCTAGTCCAGGGGTAGGCAACCTCGGCTCTTTTATGACTCATGGACTTCAACTCCCAGAATTCCTGAGTCAGCTGACTCATGGACTTCAACTCCCAGAATTCCTGAGTCAGCATAGCTGACTCAGGAATTCTGGGAGTTGAAGTCCATGAGTCATAAAAGAGCCGAGGTTGCCTACCCCTGCCCTAGTCCTATTTTTCTCCCTTAAAGTCTTAAATCTTAGATAAGGTCTTAGATTTAGAAACAACGTATTATCACACTGTGAGGATTTTCAGGAATCAAACCCTTATAGAACTGAACCCTTACTGAAAGGACAAACCTTTCTATAACCTAGAATTTTACATCAAGCAAGATAATGAACAAAGTTGACATGGAAAGAGAAGAATAAACTATCCATTATTCAAACCAGAAGTCTGTGTTTAGTTTTGATTTGATAGAATGGGAGAGAAAATGGTATGAAAATTGGTTTATAAAATGCTTGATTGCACCAATTCTCCCTTAAGAGCTGCTAAGTGCACATAAAAGAATACACAGTGCCCAGAACAAATTATACTGGGTAGTTTTGCTATTCACAGTAGTCTGGCTTTGTTTAGAAACCATTTTTATCCTGGATAGAAAATAAAGTCCAGAGGAACAACAATATTCTTTAAATGGGGGGGGGGAATAGAAACTGGATCAAACATTACATTTGGTGAATAGCCTGCTTTGTAGCAGATCCATGTAGTGTAAATAAAAGTGCATGTCTGATCACAATTTATAGTCACTTTCCCCCTATAATACAAGGGCATAAATCCCATTCATTAAACAATTGTGTTTTTCTTTTAAGTTGTAATTTTTAGTTCCACCTGTAAGTCAGCTTCAGGGTTTGGTTTTTTTTTTTTGGGGGGGTGAGACTTGTTCCTCTGCAATAATATCATCTAAAACCAGGGAACAGTTAAATAGTTCAAAAACTTCCTGTTTCTTTAGAGCAAAAGTTTCTCTTAACTTAAGGTAACCATCTGGTGCCCTCTAGTGTCTCATTGTCAAAGTCTCGTTATCGGTTTCAAAGTGTGTAAACAAAGGGTTTTCCATGACAGAGGAAGGATCCTTTCAATCAACTTCAAAGTCTTAAATTAAGTCCATCTGAGCCCTTACTTCATTTAAAACTTTCTAAAGGCAACAAAATTCATCCTTTTTCTATATGTTCTAATTGACTGTTGTTGTGGAGAGGGGGTTATTGTCTTTCTTGTTTGTATGCAGGGTTTTAATTTCTGTTAGCTGCCTATAGTCACTCATAGTGAGTGGCTGGCCATATAAATTTTCTTAAATAAAGAAATTCCAAAAAAGTATAAATCTTTGGAATTATAGTTATACTGATGTTTTTAAAGGATTAAAAAAAGAGTCACCCAATGAGTTCAATTAAACTTGCTAGTCTGAAGGGTCTAAATGGTCGAGGGTGAGCAGGCGGACCTGGCTTGCATCACGGAGACTTGGTTGGGCCCAGAGGGCGGTATTCCTCTGGCTGATCTCTGCCCACCAGGTTTCCGGGTGCTACACCGGCCTCGGGCTCAGGGTAGGGGTGGGGGAGTGGCTGTTGTTATGAGGGAGACCTTAGCTCCGCGGGAGGCCACCGTTCCGCAGATAGTCGGTTGTGAGTCTCTCTTCTTGAGATGCGGCCCTGGTGCGCAGTTGGGCTTGCTGCTGGTGTACCTTTCGCCTAGTCACGCAGCAGCAGCCCTGCCTGAGCTTCTCGATGTCCTCTCTGGGTTGGTGGTTGAGTTCCCGAAACTTATAGTTTTGGGGGACTTCAATCTACCATCTCTGGGAGGATCATCTGAGTTGGCTCGGGAGTTCATGGCTTCCATGACGGCCATGGACCTGACGCAAGTAATTTCAGGACCGACTCATGAGGGAGGCCACACCCTTGACCTAGTTTTCTTATCTGGGCGGTGGTTAGATGATCTTGGTGGGGGCTCCCCAATTATTATGCCCCTGTCATGGACCGATCATCATCTCCTGCGGCTGGTCTTCCGTTTTGCCACCCCCCGCCGTGGGTGTGTGGAACCAGTTAGATGGTACCGCCCCAGACGCTTAATGGATTCCGCGAGATTCCAGGCAGCGCTGGGGTCCCCACCTGCCTCCCCCACTCACAGCTCGGCAGATGCCTTAGTGGAAGCTTGGGAAAGGGCAGCCACTGAGGCTCTTGACCGAGTTGTACCCTTGCGGCCCCTGACCCGATGCAGATCCCGTCGAGCTCCATGGTTCTCCACGGAGCTCCGGGAGATGAAGCGCCGGAGACGGGGCCTAGAGAGCGGTTGGAGGTCCAGCCGATCCGAATCCGACCGATTGCGACTAAGAACCCATATTAGGTCTTATCTCGCTGCGATAAGGGTGGCGAGGTCTAATCACTTCGCTACCCTTATCGCGTCCGCAGATAATCGCCCGGCCGCTCTGTTTAGGGTGACTCGCTCCCTCCTTAATCAGGAGGTGAGGGAGGAACCCTTGCAGGGTCGTGCCGAGGAGTTTAACAATTATCTGTCGGACAAAATCACTCGGATTCGGACCGGTCTGGACTCCGACTGGGCAGAGTCTGGCGATCAGGACGCGGGTGGTCTTGTCGATATCACTTGGGAGGAGTTTGATTCTGTGACTCCGGAGGAAGTGGACAGGATTATGGGGAGACTGAGCTCCACCACATGTTTATTGGACCCGTGCCCTTCCTGGCTGACTTATGCAGCCCGGGAGAGGACACGCAGCTGGTTCCAGGCAGTTATATCAGCTTCTTTGAGTGAGGGTAGCTTCCCTGCCATCTTGAAAGAGGCGGTGGTGAGGCCCCTCCTCAAGAAGCCTGCCTTGGACCCAGCTGTATTGAACAACTTTCGTCCGGTCTCCAACCTTCGCTTTCTTGCGAAGGTTGTTGAGAGTGTGGTGGCGCATCAGCTCCCTTTGGTCCTGGATGAAGCGGATTATCTAGACCCGTACCAATCGGGTTTCAGGCCCGGGCACAGCACGGAGACGGCATTGGTCGCGCTGGTGAATGATCTCTGGAGGGCTCGGGACAGGGGTCATTCCTCTGTTCTAGTCCTATTGGACCTCTCAGCGGCTTTCGATACCATCGACCATGGTATCCTGCTGCGGCGTCTCAGGGGATTGGGAGTGGGAGGCACGGTTTTACAGTGGTTCTCCTCCTATCTCCAGGGACGCTCGCAGTCGGTGTTGACAGGAGGGCAGAGGTCGACTGCGAGGTCTCTCGTTTGTGGAGTTCCTCAGGGGTCGGTCCTCTCGCCTCTCCTGTTCAACATCTATATGAAACCGCTGGGTGAGATCATTCGTGGCTTTGGAGTTGGGTATCATCAGTACGCTGATGATACCCAGCTTTTTCTTTCTACCCCAAACCACCCCAGTGATGCCCTCAACGTGATGTCCCGTTGCCTGGAGGCGGTTCGGGTCTGGATGGGGAGGAACAGACTTCAACTCAACCCCGACAAGACCGAGTGGCTTTGCATACCTTCATCCCGGGTCTATTCGGATATTCCATCTCTTTCTATGGGGGGTGAATTATTACCCCCCGTAGATAGGGCTCGCAACTTGGGAGTCCTCCTAGATTCGCGGCTTACCTTGGAAGATCACATGGTGGCCGTGACTAGGGGGGCTTTCGCCCAGGTTCGCCTGGTGCGCCAGTTGCGGCCCTATCTAAGCCGGGATGATTTATGCACGGTCACTCACGCGCTCGTGACCTCTCGTCTAGACTACTGCAACGCCCTCTACATGGGGCTTCCCTTGAGGACCACCCGGAGGCTCCAACTGGTACAGAATGCAGCCGCGAGAGTTGTGTTGGGAGTTTCCCGATACTCCCATGTGACACCTCTGCTCCGTGAGCTGCATTGGTTGCCAGTTGTCTTCCGGGTGAGATTCAAGGTGCTAGTAATGGTGTTCAAAGCCCTCCATGGCATGGGGCCGGAGTACCTCAGGGAACATCTGCTGCCGGCATCAGGCTCCCTGCGCCCTGTGCGTTCCCACAGAGAGGGCCTCCTCAGGGTGCCACCGGTCAGAGAATGCCGTCTGGTGGCCCCCAGGGGGAGATCCTTCTCTGTGGGCGCCCCGGAGCTATGGAACCAGTTACCGGTTGAGCTCCGGACGGCGCCCGATCTGCGCTCCTTTCGCCGCGATCTGAAAACATACTTGTTCGAGCAAGCCGGCCTGGCCTGAGGGGGGATTGGTGGGGTTTTTTATCATTCTTATTGGGGTTTTTATTATGTATCAATTGTATTTTAATCGGGCATGCATTTAATTATCTTTTAATTTTTGTAAATTTCTGTGTTTTATTCTTGCCCTGTACACCGCCCTGAGTCCTTCGGGAGAAGGGCGGTATAGAAATGATAATAAATTAAATTAAATTAAATTAAATTAAATTAAATCTTTAAAGAAGGTAAAAGGAGAGCGGGGAGGGGAAGTAAACTGATTAAGAAGTGAGCCCAGTCAAATCTGGAGTCTATGAAGGTGACCGTAACAGCTATAAACAAGATGGAATCTCACAGTTCCCAGCCTATCGAAAGCCAAACACAGAAATGGTTTCTGTAATCCACTGGCTAAAAGAAAGCCCAAAGACCAACTCTAGAGATGACCTTTCAAGTAATGGATTTTCAAAGGAAAGATGAAAACTTAAAAAGAAATACAAATAACAAATAAGATGAGCAATCTGAATTATTTCCTTTTACTGGATTTATAAAAGAGATTTTCTGGAGTTGACACCCAGGGGGAGGGCCTTCTCTGTGGGTGCGCCTGCCCTTTGGAACCAGCTGCCCGTAGAACTCAGGACTGCCCCTGACCTTCGTTCATTCCTCCGGGACCTGAAGACCTTGCTCTTTGAGCTTTCCGGCCAGGACTGAGAATTTTTTTTTAAAATCCCATTTATATCCCGCCCTTCTCCGAAGACTCAGGGCGGCTTACAATCTAAGCACAAATCAATGTGCTTAGCAATAGCCTTCATTCTATGTATATGCCTGCTTATTAGGGCTTTTGCCCCCCAAGCGGCATTTTAATTGTAATTTTATTTTAATTGGGTTTTTAATTGGAGTTTAATAGGGGTTTTATTTTATTCAAGGACTAAATTTAATTATTTTAATTGTTCTTAACTTTTGTAATTTGTATTGTTATTTTAAATTCCTTGTGAACCGCCCTGAGTCCTACGGGAGAAGGGCGGTATATAAGTCCAATAAACATAAACATAAACATATTTTGGAAGTACAAAGGGGATTTGACAAACATGAAAATAAGAACTTGATGACAAGATAGGATGAGCATGTGAGAAGACAGATGCTATAAATTTCTTTGAAGTTGTCAAAGATTGTTTGCAGAAAGAAAAAAGAATACAAAATTCTTGGTTTATTCAATCAAGATTCAACCTACAACCACAATTGAGCCCAAAATGTATGTTGCTAAGTGAGAAATTTGTTAAGTAAGTTTTGCCCCATTTTACAATTTTTCTTGTCACATTTGTTAAGTGAATAATTGCAGTTGTTAACTTAATAACATGGTTGTAAAGTAAATCTGGTTTTCCCATTGACTTTGCTTGTCAGAAAGTTGCATGACTCCAGAACATTGCAACCATCATAAATCTGAGTCAGTTGTCAAGCATCCAAATGTAAGGTCTTGGTTATGATCTTTAAGTCCTTACATGGCATGGGTCCGAGATACCTCGAGGACCACCTGCTGCCGGCGTCAACTCCCCTCCGCCTTGTGCGTGCCCACAGAGAGGGCCTCCTCAGGGTGCCTCCGGTCAGGGAATGTCGACTGGCGGCCCCCAGGGGGAGGGCCTTCTCTGTGGGTGCTCCGGCATTATGGAACCAGCTGCCGGTTGAGCTCCGGATGGCATCGGACCTTCGATCCTTCCGTCGCGGGTTGAAGACCCACTTATTTGAATTAGCTGGTCTGGCCTGATGGGGGAATATGGGTTTTAATTGGTTTTTATTATTCTATCATTGTTGTATTTTAATTGGGCATTGGTTTAATTTTCTTTTAATTTTTGTATAGTTATTTATATATGCCCTGTGAACCGCCCTGAGTCCCTAGGGAGAAGGGCGGTATAGAAATCAAATAAATGAAATGAAATGAAATGAAATGACATGACCATGAGGATGTTGCAAAGGTCATGTGAAAAATTGTCATGTAACTTTTTTCAGTGCCATTGTAACTTTGAGCGGTCACTAAGTGAACTGTTGTAAGTGAAGGACTATCTGTAAAAGGTTATTATTTGGGGAAGGATGTTTAATAGTTACTTGATTAGGATTGGATGATGGTGGTTATTTCTAGTAATGTTTTATTTACTTGGGGACTGAACTTTTGATTATTAGAGGAGAGGAAAAGGGGGATTTGTTTAAAGAGAAAGGAAGGATTCATACTGGATGTAAGAGATACAACTAGTAATATTTATATTGTTGTTTCTGATAATCCTTACTGGACTTACACCATTCAATAGGGATTTGAGGTTCTAGAGATGGTTTATAGAAATTGGGATGATATATGGAATGAAGAGATGACTGATTATATTTTCATAGATATTGATTGATAAGTTATTGATATCTCCTTACCTTTCTGCTAAAAACGTTAATGCTTCAGTTTAGGAATAAGCCATTTTGATTTTTTTTTCTTACAGCAGAGCAAATAAGACCATAGTTGCCATGGTTAGAGAAAAAGCAACTGGAAGTACAAAGTTATGAGGCTTTCCCCATTCCCAGCAAAAAAAGAGGGCAAAATGTGTGAAGCCTATTGGGTGACTCGGGACCAATCACTAATAGTCTGTCTCAATCCACCAATTGTACACAATGCTGTGGAGGGGGGGTGAGAAGTAGAAGAAGCACTAAATAACTGTCATGAACTCTTGGAGGAAAGGCAGTACCTAAATCTAACAAATAAAATTATTGAGCTTTTTCTGCTGATGGGCTGGAACACCCCGCAATTTTGAGTGTCATTTGTAAGGAAGGAAAATAAGCACATTCATTCCTTTTGCAAGGAAAAACATATAGCGTGTTTTCCCAAAAGTAAGACCTACCCCGAAAATAAGCCCTAGTTTTGGGGCAAGGCGCATGCCTAAAAATCAAGCTAGGGATGGGGTGGACCTTACCATTGCAGCCAGGCCTCCCATGGATCGACACTTACCTTGCTGACCCACTTCTTCTGCGGCCGAAGGAGCAAGTTGATTCTACAGCTGAGAATGGAGCTTGGGCCTGCATTTCACAGTCAGAGCCCTTTTCAGAAGGCCTGTGCAGCCAAGAACCAAGCTACAGATGGAATCATAGCTCAGTTCTGGGCTGAAAATGCCTTCCAGAAAGGCCTCTGACTGTGAAATGCAGGCCAGAGCAGGCCATTCTCAGCTGCAGAATGAAGATGCTGTTTCGGCCACAGAAGAAGTGGGCTGACTGAGCGGGACTGTGGGTGCCAGAGGTGAGTGGAAAAGACACCCCCACATGAAATTAAGACCTGGTGCCTCTTTTGGAGGCAAAAAAAAAGACCTGCTCTTATTTTCAGGGAAACAAGGTATAAGTTAATGACTGAATGGGCAGCAAATATTCTCAAGCAGGAAATGGGCCCTGGGAGTCACCCTAAAGATTTTTGGAGGACATACGTGTCCTGAGGTATTCCTCAGTTAAACATCCCAACCGTCTATTTCAGCAGAAAGGCTAAGAGATGAGATTCTTTCCAAAAAAACAATTATGCATCTTGAGCTGCTATTATTCTATAGGTCATTGAGAATGCCATTGTTTCCTCTTTTAAACTACCAAACACTCTAAATAAACTGGTTTCTCCTCAAAACTAGAATATAAAGAGCAATTTTTCCACACATTTTTTTTAGTAATGCTTGTAAATATATAAAGACTGATTGCTGGCCTTTTTGTTTGGAATTCTTAGCTTCCCTTAAAATTAATCTATAATTTCATTTAAAGAAGAATCTTCCATTTCATGATAATCTCTTTGTTATCCCAAATTATGTGGCATTTCCATGCCGGCAAAAGTAACATATTACCACTTGGGTTAGCCAGGTCACCAGTACAGTATATAAGCTGGTGTTAAGTTACCTCTTCTTTCATGAAACGATAAACTGCCCTGGAATCTTTCTGTAATGAAATGCTAACTGTAGGAACCACTCAGATTAGATGGGATCAGGGTAGTAGAAAATGAGACAGATCCTTCTATAATGCCATCATATCTAAATGCAAATAGCTACAGTACATTTGAAATAATCATCATATTTCCTACTCTCTAAAACCATAGTGGAAAAGGCAACTTTGTATACCTATAAAAATGTATTAGACTGTGGTTTGTGTGAATGCTTAAGGTATCTGATGCATAAAATGACAGATAATGCAATATTAGGCATGTAGTCCTGTTTTGTTAAATTGGCTCATTAAAACTATTTTTAATCTCAGCTTTCCCTAGAATATTTGACTAATGTATAGAGTAGCTAGATCCATGATTTCCAGTATCCAACTACATATTTTATTGGTTGTGCCAAATCATTAAGAATAAATGTTGCTAACAATTTGATTATTTTTTTTTTTGAAAAAACATATTTGTAGCAGTGGTTAATATTTTTGAGGACAAAATCAAAAAAGTACCCACAAATTTGAATATTGGTCTACATCCAACAGAATAATTTCATTTGAGAAAACAAAGTTCTGCATCTGGATGGGAAAAACCAAATACTTAAATAGAAGACTGGGATGATCTGTCCTATGGCACTGCATGTAAGAAGAATGTAGGAGTACTAAGAGAAAACCAGCTGAATGTTAGCAGGAGCTTTAAAAGACAATGCATTCTTTGGCTTCATCTACTATTTTGCCTAGATTGTGGGATATAGTAGGACCATTGTGCTATTTAAACCACACTTTAGTTAATAGAATAACAGAGTTGGGAGAGACCTTGGAGGTCTTCTAGTCCAGCCCCTTGCTCCAGCATGAGATTCTATGCCATTTCAGACAAATGGCTGCCAACTCTTTTCTAAGAAACCAAAATTTGTGAAGATCAGCTGTTCCACTGATTAATTGTTCTAGCTATCAGGAAAATTCTCCTTATTTCTAGGTTGTCACTCTCCTTAATTAGTTTCCATCCACTGCTCCTTGTCCTGCCTTCAGGTGTTTCGGACAATAAGTTGACTCCCTCTTCTTTGTGGCATCCCCTTAGAATTTGGAACACTGTGATCATGTCATCCCTAGTCCTTCTTTTCATTAAACTAGACATACCCAATTCCTGCAACTGTTCTTCACATGTTTTAGCCTCCAGTTTTATGTCCAATTCTATGCACCAAAATTCATAATGGGCATAGAAATTTGGAGTGGGTTTAGAGGAGGGCCAACAGAATGATACAGAACATGGAAGGGAAGCTCTATGAGTTGGGTAGATATAACTTACAAAATTATTTATTGATTTGATCCATCTCACGTAAATGACTCTAGGCATCACACAATACTAAGGGCAGCAAGTAGGATTTTTTAAAAATAAATAAATAAATGTTTTCTGTTTCTCTGTTCCTAAAAAAAAAGCCTTATTTCCTTTCTGTTTGCTTGAACTTTTCTTGACCTTTTTTTTTTTAATTTGACCATCATGCCTATTGGTATCTCTGCTACTGAAGGAGGAAGCCTCCTTAATGTCAAGGGGCCTCCTGTTTGATTTGCTTCTTTCGTGATTGCGATTCAGTTATACATGCCTGTCCAAGAAATGTTTGTAGTTCACCTTTGGACTTTGCTGTTTTAAATAAGAAAGAGAAAACAAATCGCTTTCATTTCCTCATTAGCAAATACTGTAGCTGCATGTCTGATGCTTTATATCTTTTCCCTTCCCTTTAGAGTAGCCACGATAACAGACTACAAAATATAAAAGGGTTTACTGACTGGGGAAAAAAAGGAAAACTGATGCAGAGAAATGAACAGCTAGAGCTTTCCACAGCAAGAAGATAAGTATTGTATGTTGCTGATGCTTGTAGATAAAACTTCTATTACAGGTATATTTGCAGGAATCGGGTGAAAAGGTAATCATTGCACCGTTGTGCTTTGCAAGGGAAGATGAGAAAATGAAACTGCTTATTCACAATTACAATCTTTGCTCCAAAGAATTCCTGATAACCTCCTAAGCAACTTCTGGTTTTCTAGAAAGCAATCCAAACAACAGGTATTAATTCCTGGGTTTGTTAATATCTACAAACTTCTTGTGGTTCCACCTCATTCTTGTCAACAAAAAGGATTATCTTCACAAACCTTGCGACTAACAGCTCTTAAAAAAGAAGCCTATCGGATTGAATTTTGTAGTACACTACAGGTTTATAGAACAATATGCTCAGCTACTGCTTTCCTCAGCCAGGCATCCTCTAGATATATTGGTCTCCAGCTTCTGGCCTTGGGCAGTATGGCTGCTGTGTTGTGGCTTTTATGGTCCAATGTACTGGGAGAGTGTGACATTGAAGAAGGCAAGAATAATGAAGTCCCAGTAGTATTAGAGAGCAATACGACTTTCATTCAGAGATTGCATAGCCTGTTGACTCTGGGGTATGCAACAGTTGCTGGCACAGGAATGTTTGCAACATAAATGTGTGATAGCCTCGTTTGGCAAAGGAGCCAAGTGGTAATTGCAATCCAAAAATTGTCCTCATGTATGGTGCAGCTGATGAATGCCCTCCTAAGGAGCTTAATACCGTTAACCTCTCTCATCAGGTTTGCATGTGGGCGAGGAACTTTAAATCTGAATCATGGTCTGTGGTGCTTTATTGCTTAATTGAATCACAGCCCCAGCAATTCTGTTTTGGGTTGTATTAACTTCAGGACAAAGGTAGAGAGGAGGACACTGTTTAACGACCCCTTTAATGCACAAAAGGCACAAATTACACAGCAGCCACAATAGTGTTTTTTTTTCATAAAGTACTGCCCAATGGTTATTTTCTACTCTGCTCAGGATGATTCTTGTAGTTATGAGCAGTTATATTCTACCTTATCTATAATAATAGATGAGATGAAGCATGTCAGATTCAGACAGTTTGGATGGAGCTGAAGAAGTGCATGCATGCATCCAGTTGTGATTTACTGTACATGCTTGCTTGTACAAAGCAAGCCAGCTTTGTGTACATACTTTTGGTTTATGATCTCTGAGAAAATAGATAGGAAGCTGTTTAAGTTGTATTCTACCACCTATCATTTAGATCAGGGGTGTCAAACCCAATTTCATTGAGGGCTGCATCAGCATTGCAGTTGCCCTCAGGGGGCCAGGTGGGTATGGCCAGGGTGGGTGTGGCCTACTGGGTGGGTGTGGCTAAAGTGTGTATGGCCTACTGGGTGGGCATGGCCAACTTTACATCGTTCGCATCAAGGGTGCCTATGGGGGCCTGGGCAGGAGTGGGACAGATCTGAGGGTCTCTGGCAGAAGGAGGGTCTCTGGGCCAGGGCCAAGGCAGTGGGGGCCGTTCCCTCACTGTTTCCAGGATGGCTTCATGGGCCACATGAAACCACTTCGTGGGCCGGATCCAGCCCCTGGGCCTTGTGTTTGACATGTCTGATTTAGATCCTGCCCATCTTGTCTTTTTAGGGAAGATGCATTTGGCTGCCCATTGCATAGCAATGACTTTGGGTTGTGTAAAAGATTAAAAAACATTTTAATGACACCAAATCATAACACCTAAGATCACAAACAAAAATCCCAATTTATAATAAAAAAGCATTAATTGGCAGAAGTTGTCTAATCTTCTGGCCTAAATGTACAAGAGAATATCCAGTTGTTTATTTCCCATTGAATGGCTAACATGATTGATGCCATTGAATCTTCAGATAGATTTTGTTTCACAGGATAGGTGCAACTGCAAAGAAGACAGGACAGTGGGGTCCAACAAAATAAGATTTTTAGTAGACGTGACATGAAGCATGCCCTACTTGCTCAATCTGGTATGGTGAGCAGTGACAATGCTGTTCAAGAATGTGGGAGATAGGCAGACCCACCAATAGTCTGTCCTTATCCCCCATTCAGCTTTATAGATAAAAATCAGCACCTGGGATTGCACCCAGAAGTCCTCTGAAACTCAGGGCAGCTTGTGGAGCAATTGCAACTTCAGAATGCACCTATCTCAGGCACATAATAGTAATCCAAATGGGAGTGACTAAGGCATGAGTCTCAGTGAACAGGTGTTTCTGATCCAGGAACAGATGTTGGTGCACAAGATAAATCTGTGCCACAGCTGCCACATAGTATTCAAGTAGGAGTCTTGCTAAATTGTACATCAACTCTGACTAAGGAAATGCACTCCCAGAAAAGATTTAAGATGGAAAACCTTGAATCCAGGAGATCCTAAAACCCACAGACACTTGATCTTCTCAATTTGAGCTGAAAGCTGTTTATCCAAACCCTCACTTCCACCAGTCATTGACGAAGAACTTCCATGGGATTGCCTATCAGTTCAGGAGAGAGATGTATAAATCAATGTCATCATTATATTGATGATACATGCTGATGGCTCACCTCACCCAATGACTTGATGTTTGGAGAGCAAGTACAGTCATAACCTCCATTCTCAATCCCTTAAAGGATAGTCCAGAAGGATACCATCATCAACCATATTGAAGATTGCTGAGAGAGCAAGAAAGAATAGCGTGAATATGCTACCCCCACTGTAATCCTACCAAAGGTCTTAGACAAGTATGACCAGACCTGAATCCTGACTGAAAAGGGTCCAAATAATTTGCTTTCTCCAAGGCCATGGAAGGCTGTTTATTTGGACTTTTATCAGTTTGGGTTCATGCCCAGATATGGACAGAGAAAGCATTGCTGACTTTCCTTGATGTGCCTGTATTGGACTTGGATGGAGATAATATGTCTCTACTTGACCTTTTGGATTTTCAACAACTATGGAACTATGGAAATCATGCTGGCATCATGAACTCTCAATGAAGACTGAAGATTGCAATAACTTTATTCCTTCTGCAATAAGGTGTTTCAGTTGGGGGCTGGGGCACTTGGTGACCACTGATATGTAGACTGCCACAGGAGTTGGTCTTCTTTGTCTTTCTTTTCAACATCTATTTTAAGATGCTGGGTGATGTGGTATCCTTGTGCTTGGAGGTTGTAAAGAGTCTAGATTGGAGAGGGCAGTGAAACTGAACCCAAGTAAAATGGAGTTACTCTTTGTACATCAGCAGTCTTTATTGATATTAGTGTTGCCTCTGGATGGGCAGGCACCAGCTGTGGAAAAGTAAATTCATGATTTTAGGGTCTTTCCAAACTTATGCCTCTCAGTACAGCAGCAGATAGAGGCTATGGATACAGAGGTTTTTGTCCAGCTGTGGTTGGAAAATAGTCAGGAGTTTCTGACTATGGTAAATCATGCCTTCATCGCCACCAAGTTTGACTACTGTACTTTACTTAGTGTTGTCTTTAAAGACTAATCAAAAATTGCAGTTGGTCCAGAATGCAGATATCCATGTACCTGCCAGTTCCCAGCAATGAGAGCATATAACATTGTTTTGGTGCCCCTTGTACTAGTTGCATTATTTTGGAGTCCTTTGCTGGTAATGGCCTACCTAGAAAAGGCTTCATGGCTTGACATCTATATATTTACAGGTTTGTCTGCTCCAATCTGACCTATTAGAAGACATTAGTGTAGCTATATTTTCTGGAGGGTAGGGGAGTAGAAGTTATGTCCCACTGCTCTCATGTGTGGTAGGGCTGCTATTACTTTGGAATGAACTTGGAAATCAGACTTGCTGCTCCCCCCCCCCTTTTGCTGGCTTTCAGGAAGTTGTACAATTATTTCAGAGGGCATTTTCTTGATTTACTTCTTTGCACCATTTTTGTGTTTTTACTTACTTTTTGTGGTTGTTGTTAGTTGCGAAGTCGTGTCCGACCCATCATGACCCCATGGACAACATTCCTCCAGGCCTTCCTGTCCTCTACCATCTTCTGGAGTCCATTTAAGCTCACACCAACTGCTTCAGTGACTCCATCCAGCCACCTCATTCTCTGTCGTTCCCTTCTTCTCTTGCCCTCAACCTTTCCCAGCATTAGGCTCTTCTCCAATGAGTCCTTCCTTCTCATTAGGTGGCCAAAGTATTTGAGTTTCAACTTCAGGATCTGGCCTTCTAAAGAGCAGTAAGGGTTGATCTCCTCTAGGGCTGACCGGTTTGATCGCCTTGCAGTCCAAGGGACTCGCAGGGGTCTTCTCCAGCATCATAGTTCAAAGGCCTCAATTCTTTGGCACTCAGCCTTTCTTATGGTCCAACTTTCACAGCTGTACATTGCAACTGGGAAGACCATAACCTTGACTATACGCACTTTTGTTGGCAGGGTGATGTCTATGCTTTTTAGTGTGCTGTCTAGATTTGCCATAGCCTTCCTCCCCAGGAGCATGCATCTTTTAATTTCTTGGCTGCAGTCCGAATCTGTGGTGATCTTGGAGCACAGGAAAATAAAATCTGTCACTACCTCCATTTCTTCCCCATCTATTTGCCAGGAATTGAGAGGGCCGGATGCCATGATCTTGGTTTTCTTAATGTTAAGTTTCAAACTTTTTGTGGAGGAGGGGTATTTATGTTGGTACTCATACCATGGATAGTTTAATGGTTATAGTGTTGTATATCTAGTAAGCCACTTAAATTGCAGTTGGATATAATTACAGCAAATAAATAAATAATGGATCATAATACTTAGGTTTACCATAGTAATTCATTCAATAGAAATTTACAGCCAACCATTTTTGTTTTCTTCTCTCAATATATGAAGGCACTATACTGTATATTGCTATTATCAGGGCTTTTTTTTCTCATAGAACGCTCAGAACGGAGTTCCGGCACCTTTTTTGGATGGAACCTTGTAGGGTAGGCAAGGTGGGTTGTATGACATGTGTGAGTTCCAGCACCTTTTTCTTTTACAAAAAAAGCACTGGCTATTATATTGAAGTGGCCCTTTTACAAAGCTCTTCTGTAGCTCTGCAGTATATTAAGCATCAATAAGAGAATTAACACACAATTTTGAGTCAATTAATCTGCTTGAATCCAACAGAAATTAAAAGGATTATGCATCCTTGCTGCAAACGGATATAGAAGCCCATTCTAAGTCTTCATTATGAATGGGTCATGCACTTAATCTTCAGCAAATATATACATATATATATATATATATATATATATATATATATATATATATATATATATATATATATATATATATATATCAAGTCAGTGCTTTAAAATAAGAAGCATAACATATTTGAAACCTGTTAATGTGACCAAGGTTCAGTATTAGTTAAAGTAGGGATCTTCAAATTTGGCCCTTTTATGGCTTGTGGACTTCAACTCCCAGAATTCTGGGATTTGAAGTCCGCAAGTCATAAAAGGGCAAGTTTGAAGACCCCTGAGTTAAATAATAGTGCCTTATTTAATGTTTTAGCAAATAATTAGGTTTATCATCTGTTGTTCCTGAGTGACGTGCCTATTAATGAACAAATTGTACATCAATTTCATTGAGCCACTAAAAATGGACATTTTGAGGTTAAAATTGTATGTATACAAATCCATGAAGCCTGCAAGTGTTCAATAAACTGAATCCTCTTACTAATAATTTATTGCTGAAAAATACAGAGTCCTATATCAAGCATTAGTTATTATATTATGAGGGAACTGGGGAAGTTCAGGTTTTTCGTCTTCCTAAGAAATGATGAACAAAAGAGCCAAGCTATGTTTAGCATAAAAAAATGGGCTGAAATTTCACATGGAAAACATTTCCATGAATGATTAAGTTCCTTGGATATTAATAGCATACAATATTCAGGAGTTATTACGACACTCAGTAAATATTGAATTGCATGACTGTCTGAATATAATTTCACAACCAATATTTTGCTAAGAGTTATAAAGGGCCATAGGCATTTAATAACAAAGAGGCTTATCCATTGTTATGAGTAAGTAACTTCCATTTCCCCATTTCATCAGATTGCTTCCTTTTTCTGAAGTCTATTTTAGGTAGCTATTTTCATATAATTTCTATTCCAATATTATGAAGTTAGTATATCTCAGTATCAAGAGGGATTAATGTATATATATAAGCATTAATAAAAAAATATATCTTGCCCTTGGTGGATAGTATAGTAATCTATTCCATCACTCTGTTTTTGGTGTTCACAAGAAGAGCACACATTCTCTACATTTTCCTTCACCATATACTTACCATATACAGTACCTTCCTCTACCATTTAGCATGTGGCATGAAGAAGTAGGTCAAGTGAAAGTTTCATACCCCTCCATGAATGTCTACAGACAGTCCTCAACTTACATTCATAACTGAGCCTGTAATTTTGATTGTAAGTCATTGGTATCATAAGTCAAGTTACCCATGACCAGATTTGATTTCACAACCATTTTTACCATGGTCATTATGTGAATCATCACAGGTATTTCATAAATCATCTGGCCAGCTTATCCAATGTGTGTGTCTGTGTGTGTCTGTGTGTGTCTGTGTGTGTGTTTTTAAAAAAACCTGGAAAATGGGGGAAAAGTTGCAAAATGCAATCATGTAACTGTGGGATGTGCACTAAGTCATAAATGTGACCCAGCTAGTAGGACCCCAGAATATGATTACATGACAGTAGGGTGGGATGACAGTCATAAATTTGAGGATGGGTCCTAAGTAACTTTTTTGGAATCTATTGTAATTTTAAACAGTCATTAAGCAACTGGTTGTAAGTTGAGGGCTAGCTGTAATCTCTCTAAAGGCCACTTAATGTTTATACTAGTCTGTGCATTGACATACTATGCCTTTAATGAAAATAAAATAAAATCTTCATTAAGCACTGGCATCATTTTCCATGATGGTGCACCTCCAATATTGCTATACTCTTCTGAATGTTATACTGTGTTTTCAACATCTCAGAAAATTCTCAGAATTCCTGCAGGGAACATGCTGATTTTCAGCTTAATAAAATATAATTGTTGGCCTTCATGCTGCTCAGTCATTCAGTTGTTCAATAACTTTCTATTCTTAATAATCTGATGTGTATTATTTTGCCAAGATTATCTGTAAGTATAGGTGTCCTTGAAATTTTTAAAACTGTTGCCTGTGATGAAATTGTTAATTGATTACAGTGATTGCAGGGCTGAATTGCTCATCATTTATTGCACTGAAACTGTGTTTCGCAAAAGGCTTTTAAAGTGGCAGAGTTTTATTGCAGAATAGATGAATAAAAGCAGACAATTCAAACCAATAAACTAATCTCATAGCATTTTCATGGGCTGTAACTGATAACCTACTATTTGAATGATAATATATAAGCAAATGTTCTTTTTTTAAAAAAATATTAAAAATAAAGTCATAACAATTGTGGAAAAATGATTTTTTGATGATTCTGAAAATATACCAGGAAAAGTGTCATAAGGAAATTCATAATTCCTCTTGTGCCAAAATTGCTGGTCAACAACTGGAGCGACACTGGGCCCAGAAGAGATTGATATCGACATCCCATCATTTTCCCCATCAGTATTGTTCCACTTTAAAGATGACATTAAAAATCATACCTGACTGATGATTGTATGACTAGAATGTAAATTAGATACAAATTGCTCAGGTTTTTGATTCTCCAAATGCTTAGTTCTAGGAAAACAATTGCTAAAAAGGAGAAGATCACCAATAAAAATGAATTCATAAATCCTTCATATCACATATAATCGTATAGCATCATGCAGAATATTACTAGTTAACCATACATTTATGGAGTTCCAAAATAGATTGCATGTTATCAAAAATACAAAAACACTGTGAGAGCAATGCAATGTTCCTTGAACAACAAGAACCCTTTAAATACAATTGGAGGCAGATGGATATTTTTCTTAAAAAAAAAAAAATCTTTGGTGTTATTATCAGCAGCTGGCACCAATAGCATATATATTTTCTCTCTCAGCATCTCAGCACAGGAGGCTGAAAATAAGTTGAGCTGTAAGTCGTTGAATAGAAAATTTGCAAAGAGCATAGGCATAATTGTATGTACAAAGAACTTCTAAGCAAACAGAGCAAAGAAGGATGGAGGTGACAGCTGTAATGCACACAAAAAAAGTTTGATGATGATGATGTGGTTCATTCTGCTAAAGCAAGGCTGCGGAAGACAAATGAGAAAGAAATTTGAGCAGCAACAGAAGAGAACGGACCTCAAAGAAGGTCCTTCTCTCATGCTGGCTATTACCATAGATATTAATCCAATGAATCTAAAAAGACTAAGATGACACTATGCAAACGTTGCTGCACCCAGACATAATAGAAATGTTGTAGCTTACATTTTTTTGAGCAAATTAGTATTTGTCTTGGAATGAGAAGCAATAACCATGGTTTTGTTTCTGATGCTAATTGTTGTTGTTAGTTGCGAAGTCGTGTCTGACCCATCGTGACCCCATGGACAACATTCCTCCAGGCCTTCCTCTCCTTTACCATCTTCTGGAGTCTATTTAAGCTCATGCCTACTGCTTCAGTGACTCCATCCAGCCACCTCATTCTTTGTTGTCCCGTTCTTCTCCTGCCCTCAATCTTTCCCAGCATTAGACTCTTCTCCAGTGAGTCCTTCCTTCTATATCTGGCCTTCTAAAGAGCAGTCAGGGTTGATATCCTCTAGGACTGACCGGTTTGATCGCCTTGAAATCCAAGGGACTGATGCTAATTGTTACTGTCTAAATGAACATAAACTAAAGAGCCTTAACCTGCTTCTTCCCATGGAGGAGAAAAAAAAAGCATTTCTTTCTACCATCACTTTAAATACAATACATCAGTTCAATCCACTCTGGGCCTGACCACAGTCAGGCACTGAAATGGTAGCTACCTATTTTACTCTTCTTTCATTCATGGTCTTTAAAACTCTGCTTTGATTTAGCAAAAGTCATTTGTCTGCCAGATTCCCCTCTGCCTGGACTGCAGCCCAGGATGGTAATTGTCATCTCTTCCCTCTGCTATGAATAGATGGGCCAGTTAATTTTATAGGTACTCCATTCTATCTCTTTGTTGTTCTTGATTTTCATCCAGCTTCAATTGCAACTGTTCTTTAGGAGAAAGGCATAAAATATTTGGCACACTTTCATATGGACCCAACAGACATAACAAGGGCAGCTCAATTATCACCTATCATTTCCAACTATTAATGCAAGTATGTACCACATCAGCACTCTTTCCAGTCAGGAATCAAGTTATCCTGAATAAACTCTGTTGCCCTAGAATCACCTATAGTACTTCTGAATAAATGTGTATCTTCTTTTTTTTTTTACAAATATAAAATATACTATTTATGTTCCATAGGGTGTTGTTTGTTTGTTTTTTTGCATACCTGTAATAGGCAAGCATTGAAATATTTGAGACAATTCAGTACTTGATTTAGTTTTTGTTGTAAAAATGAACTGGGACAGACCACTGGGAAAAAGCAAAAGATTTATAACATATAGAACAAAAGGCAGAAGGACAAATATTTTACATTTGGCAAATGCCAACTGATTCTTTCATTAATATACTGTAAACTGGAGCTCTAACAAAGCTTGCTAAAGTTCAAAGTTTTTGGTTCATCTTCCTAAAAGAGGTTTAAATCCATGTTAAACTACGAGTCATGTGCATCCAGTATAATTCCTAGACATTCATTTAGGTCATATCTGAAAATACTGTAGAAATGAACTGCAATATGTCTCTGAAATATACTTGTCAATAAATAAGTAACTTCTAAAATATCTCAAAACCTGAAATTGATATGTATTGGGGGCTAAATGGATTACATTTGAAAATAATAGTACATTGGAAAAGATGGTTAGAACAGACAAAGCCAGAATGCCACGTAGAAATATCTTAAATAAACATTTCAATTTTTTTCCATTTCCTTTCAGTTTAGGCCAGATGGTTCCAACCTGTGGCCCACAGGTCACATGTGACCCTGGACATCTAGCAATGTGGTTCCACAAGATCTTAAACTTTCAGTGTTAGGTGATTTATATGTTTTAACTATATTGTATATTTTATATACAACCTCTTCTTCTTCCCTCAATGCAAGCCAAAGCAAGTACAATCTTGTTAAATTTGACCATTTAAGCATTTTAGAAAGTTTATTTCCAGTGGAAATATGGTTTAAATGTTGCTTTGGGTGAAATGTTAGCAACAATTCAGGAAACCATCACTTTATCCAAGCCCAAAATGTGTGGAAGCTGTAAAGAAAGAAAGAATTTGCATTGTGCTTTTGGAATACTTGCTACTTCCTACTACTTCTCTGATCAGCTAGAATAATCAACAAGAAACAGTCTATCATTTGAGCTACTATAGGATGGCAGTTCTGCAACCTTTGATCAACTGCATATGACAGTTCAATTGCAAATTTTATTGGTCATATTTATTGTCCCCTCATATTTGTTCATTGAAGCCATTATATCATCTAGTGACCTTTTGAAATGGTTGTTTTAATAGCTTCCCAAGTAACTTTAGCAAGCCTTTCATTTTTCATAATTTGAATTCCCCCCTTGCTTTCTGCTTTTTTTGTATTAATCATTACATATAAATCTTTGCAAGCTCCAGTAAACAGCAGCAATTACCAGTATCTATTTGTTAATAGCTAATGCATTCCTTTGCTTGAAGGACATATACAAATAATAACCTGAATTGTAAAGATGTAAACATAGTATTTGATAGCTAGTAGTTGCATTTTATTGTAATATCAAGGCTTCACAATGAGAGACTTTGTTATTAATTACAGTAAGTTCAGGAATGCATCTTTATGTCTTATAATCAAAGTGAATATTAATCCTCTATTCTTTTTCAAGATTGTGGAATTATGTAGCTATCCCTTTAAACAGGGAAAATGCCAACTCAGGTCTGGCACACCAAAATAAGCTCTTTGTAGCAATCAATAGTTTAGTAAATACCTTACTTAGATTTCACATACTGTAGCTCTATCATACAAGTTGGGAGAGATTAATACCAAGAGGTCAATAAATACTTCATTAGCTTAATGCCATTTCACTCTTCTTTGTGTTAATGAAATTCAAGATCTTAGAGGCCCGAGAAGAGAATCTGTGTCTTGCTTTTAAAAGCTAACAAGGCAAAATAAACACTGTTTGCATGGCAATAACTGGATGTGACACATAATTGTTAAAATGATGTGTAAATTTATTACAGCAATTACAATAGGTCTCACTGAAAGTTAACATCTCTGTGTAATAAGGCAGCACTGGTAGTGTACACATTAAGGATATGTAAAATTCAGACTCTCATTAATAAAATATCTGTGACAGAAAAGCCTCTTCTAAGATGATAGGAATAATCATCCTATATACCTAATTAATCAGCAAGTCACACAATAATAAGAACACATTCAAACAATATTGTTAGACTTGAGAAGATCCATCCATCCATCTATTTCCCTGGCTCACTCAGATATTTCACCTAATTTGACACTGGGATCAGTTGTGCTTTACAAAAAATAGTCTCTCTCTCTCTCTCTCTCTCTCTCTCTCTCTCTCTCTCTCTCTCTCTCTCCTCTCCCTCTCCCTCTCCCTCTCTCCCTCCCCCCCCTCTCTCTCTCTCTCTCTCTCTCTCCCTCTCTCCCTCCCTCTCTCTCTCTCTCTCTCTCTCTCTCTCTCTCAGGAAGCTGATGCCCTCAAAATTTTTTAGATATCATTTCCCAACAGATCCAGTCCAGCTTCTGTACTGGCAAAGGATTACAGAATTCTAACCCTAAATATCTAAGTGTTGCCACTTTGATTGCTCTGTTCTTCTCATTTTTACCTGACCACAGTTCTCCAGAATCTCATCACTTCTGACTTCATCATTTTGAATAAAATTGCCAGGAACCATTTGCAAATGACATAAGTGATGTAACCACTGTACCGTGCCATTCTTAGAATTTAAGCATATGTTTTAATCTAAGGAGGAATAAACTGATGGATGTTTCTAGTTTCTACACTGCTCAAACTGAGTCCCTTGACTATGCCAGAGAATATTCACTTTGAAAATAGAGTTTATACAAGTTTGGTCTAACAGTTAACCCACCGGGCTAGAAAGCAAGCGATCGTGAGTTCTACCATGAAAGCCAAGGATGACCTCAGGCCAGTCACTCTCAGCTCAACTGACCTCACAAGGTTGTTGTTGTGGGGAAAGTAGGAGGAGGAAGGTACGTTGGATGTACTCACTGCCTTGAGTTATTTGTAAAAATAATAAAGATGTGATATAAATAAATATAAAATTAAAAAGAGGATGTTATTGGAAGTTTAAGAGTATTATATGTTGTTAGGCTGTGGAAAATATTTAGTGAAAGATTCACTAGAGATTGTGGGAAAGTGGAGGATCAGAAATTTGATTTAGTTGAGAAGAATCAAATTATGTTGGTTTTGCTTCCTTAGTTTTTCTGTCTGTGTGGGGATTAACAGTTGGCCTTCTCGTAGTGAAAGAGGTCTAACATTTCCCAAAGAAGATTTGAATAGCTCTGACCATAATGATCCAGAGATGATTGGGCTACAGCTTTCAACCATTGGCCTACTGACCACGGCCAAGAAAATACAGAATTCAAAAAAAATTCTAGGGCAGGGGTGTCAAACTGCCAGCCCACGGGCTGGATGTGTCATCTGGAAGCCACGCCCAACCCATTGCCAGCAATGGCAAAACTGTCCCAATATGTTGCATGATGTCATGTGACATCACGAGTTTGACATGTCTGTTCTAGGGGCACATTTCCTACTTTTCATTGCAAAAACATATTGCCATTCATCTTTTAATAATAAAAATTACTCTAAGGCATTATTTCCAGATATAAGGTTTTTATAGTCCAAGACATATGAATGATTCTGAGGATATAAGGTATTTATATGAAGCACTGTGTTGCACATATTCATTCTTCCCCACGTAATCACTTTGATTTTTCATTTTTGCCAACTAAACGTTTTGCACACGGTTTAATGAACTGGAAACACCAATCAAGAACTAAAAACGGGCAACCTTAGAATTTTTGAAGAAGTCAGATATCCAAGGACATACCTCCACACCAATATCTATATACTCCAACATAGTATTAGGAGGAAATACATGAGTTGCTTACACACTTACACCCACACACACAATGTCAGCGCTGTGACATCTGAGAAACTGTAGCCATTTTACCTTTTGCTTTTATTGTGGTTTGTTGTTGTTGTTGTTGTTTACTATTTTCAGATGGAGAAGGAGGGAGGGGGAAATGCTTGAGCTGTTTTAGTTAGCCATAACAATTGCAACTGTGTGAGAATCAAGGTCAATGTTAGAAAATGTTTTGGCGGGTTGAAGAGTTGGGAGGAGAGCCCATGTTTTAGAATAATTGATGAATGAGATTTATGACAGCCTTTCTGTGGTGAGAATTGCAACTTGTTACTTTTTAACAGGGGGGAGTGAATTTTAATCTTGGGTTCACCTATGTATGTGCAGATACTTTGGTTCCTAAATAAAATGTTCTTTAAGGAAGAAATCTTTGCCCTGATATTCTTTTAATTGGTTTCATCTATCGGAACCATGACACACAAACAGATTATTCCCAGTATGGATAGAATTACATTACTTCTCCTTGTCATTTGGCTGTTAATGAAGAAAAGCTAATCAAAAGAAAAGATGTAACCACCATTACCACAAACTTGGTTGAACACATAGAAATGTGAATCAAACAGTTGGTACTTAAGGATCAGACCTTAACCTGGACTGGGTAAGTGCTTCTGCTTTTCTCCCACATCCTTTTTTTTTTAAAAAGGATATTCAAATCCTTCCCATGTTATGAAAAACTGCACATTTTAGTAAGCATCAAAATGAAACAAAAGAAACATCACCATCCTTGGCAGTGTGGTGATTCATGAGTCCTTTCTCCATGTTCTGTGTGGCTTCTATCATTAAGAAAAAGGACATTGCTTTATCATTATGTGCAAACTTTCCCGAAAAAAGCATCATCTTTTACTATATGACCTGAAGTCATTTGACTCTCTCTCCCAAATTCAAATGACTTTATTGTGATGCAAAATTGCCAAAAAAATGCATTTATAAACCATTATCCATTTGTCAAGCAACTCCTTGGTTGTCCTAACCAAATCTGATGTTTTTTTTAATTGAATTTACAGTCAGGAATCAGAACCAACACAACCTGGAGGCAGTCAAAGATTAAACCCGGAGTTTTCATTAACAGCCCAAAGTTAAACCAAAGTCAACTATGAACTCAGAATGCACAATATGCATTCTTGTCGATACCACCTGGGATGAGTTTGATTCTGTGACTCCGGAGGAAGTGGACAGGATCATGGGGAGGCTGAGCACCACCACATGTTTATTGGACCCGTGCCCTTCCTGGCTGGTCTATGCAGCCCGGGAGAGGACACGCAGCTGGTTCCAGGCAGTTATATCGGCTTCTCTGGGTGAGGGTAGCTTCCCCGCCGTCTTGAAAGAGGCGGTGGTGAGGCCTCTCCTCAAGAAGCCTGCCTTGGACCCAGCTGTATTGAACAACTTTCGTCCTTTCTCCAACCTTCGCTTTCTTGCGAAGGTTGTTGAGAGTGTGGTGGCGCATCAGCTCCCTCTGGTCCTGGATGAAGCGGATTATCTAGACCCGTACAAATCGGGTTTCAGGCCCGGGCACAGCACGGAGACGGCATTGGTCGCGCTGGTGAATGATCTCTGGAGGGCTCGGGACAGGGGATATTCCTCTGTTCTAGTCCTATTAGACCTCTCGGCGGCTTTCGATACCATCGACCATGGTATCTTGCTGCGGCGTCTCAGGGGACTGGGAGTGGGAGGCACAGTCTTACAGTGGTTCTCCTCCTATCTCCAGGGACGTTCGCAGTCGGTGTTGGCAGGAGGGCAGAGGTCGACCGCGAGGTCTCTCGTTTGTGGAGTTCCTCAGGGGTCGGTCCTCTCGCCTCTCCTGTTCAACATCTACATGAAACCGCTGGGTGAGATCATTCGTGGTTTTGGAGTTGGGTATCATCAGTACGCTGATGATACCCAACTTTTCCTTTCGACCCCAAACCACCCCAGTGATGCCATCAACGTGATGTCCCGTTGCCTGGAGGCGGTTCGGGTCTGGATGGGGAGGAACAGACTTCAACTCAACCCCGACAAGACTGAGTGGCTTTGCATATCTTCATCCCGGGTTTATTCGGACATTCCACCTCTTGCTATGGGGGGTGAACTATTACCCCCCGTAGATAGGGCTCGCAACCTGGGAGTCCTCCTAGATTCACGGCTCACCTTGGAAGACCATATAGGAGCTGTGACTAGGGGGGCTTTCGCCCAGGTTCGCCTGGTGCGCCAGTTGCGGCCCTATCTTAGCCGGGATGATTTATGCACGGTCACTCATGCGCTCGTGGCCTCTCGTCTGGACTACTGCAACGCTCTCTACATGGGGCTGCCCTTGAGGACCACCCGGAAGCTCCAACTGGTACAGAATGCAGCCGCGAGAGTTGTGTTGGGAGTCTCCCAATACTCCCACGTTACACCTTTGCTCCGTGAGCTGCATTGGTTGCCAGTTGCCTTCCGGGTGAGATTCAAGGTACTGGTAATGGTGTTCAAAGCCCTCCATGGCATGGGGCCGGAGTACCTTAGGGAACATCTGCTGCCGGCATCAAGCTCCCTGCGCCCTGTGCGTTCCCACAGAGAGGGCCTCCTCAGGGTGCCACCGATCAGAGAATGTCGATTGGTGGCCCCCAGGGGGAGATCCTTCTCTGTGGGCGCTCCGGAGCTGTGGAATCAGTTACCGGTAGAGCTCCGGATGGCGCCCGATCTTCGCTCCTTTCGTCGCGATCTCAAGACGTTTTTGTTTGTACAAGCCGGCCTAGCCTGATGGGGATTGGTGGGGTTTTTTATTTTTTGTATTCTCAATTTTATCTTTGGGGTTTTATAATTGTATATTAATTGTTTTAACTTGGGCAATCATTTAATCTCTTTTTAATGTTTGTATTTTGTATTTCACTTTTGCCCTGTGAACCGCCCTGAGTCCTCAGGGAGAAGGGCGGTATAGAAATATTATTAAATTAAATTAAATTAAATATATATGATTCCAGAAAAGTTAATGAGATAGCATAATGGCAGGAATTATGCTAATTAATTCCAACATCCCATTGAGTTCTGAGATATATTTATGCCCAAATTCTAGCTTATTTGAATTCAGTATTTTTCCTTAGATTGGATAGGGACTCTCCTATCTGTAATAAGCATACATCTTCATTATCATGGACTGAAGGACCTTCTAGATTCTTGCTCCTCTGACTCAGTCACCAGATGGACAGATGTTATTCAGCTGTTCTTTGATTACATAGTGAAGGTTCTTGCCTCTCTTCCTCCAAGGAGAAATCACTCTGAACCTTAAAACTGAATAGTGTTGCAACCAAAAGTCTTACTAATAGTCAGAATTTGCTAAATGCAGAGCTATTTCTTTGTTTTCCACATTAAGGCAGAAGGAGAGAAACATTGCACATGCAGATTTCAATACATATAATGGAGTTGTTTACATGTTCACATTTTTTGTGTGCTAGTTGCTCTTTTTATTCACGTGTGCTGCATCGATACCTGAAATATTAAACATAATAATAATAATAATAATAATAATAATAATAATAATAATAATAATAATAATAATAATAATAATAATAATAATAATAATAATAATATATATCACCTTTATTTGCATTGTTTCATGCACAGTGGTGAAATAAAGAAGCCTCAGATGAGAACCATGGCAATCAAATGAGCTGTTGAATTCTTAATCTTCACAGTCAAGTTTAACATGCCGCATCCAAAGTCACCTAATGGAATATACTGGCTTCCTGCCACATTGCAATAAAGCTGCTGGGAAGCTAGAAATAACCAGGTGCATTCTGATTAATTCCCGTGTTCTTATTTTATACTTGCTAGGTTGTATTCCCTTTCGTATCTCACCTTGATGCTATTGCAGTTTCATATCTTTGTAAATGAACACTTAGTACACTGAAGCTGAAACAGCTGGCATTTCATTGATGAAAATTAGCAATTTCAGTCTGAATAGGCAAGTAATTCTGTTGTACAATTGCAAAACTCCCTGGTCATTTGAGGTTTCTGCTGTTGAGTATAAGACAGTGACTAGAGACCAGAAACCTGATGAAAGAATAAAAATCAGAGACAACCCTGCATAATAAAGCCCTTAAAGAAATATAGAAATCACACAGGAATGAAAACCGCCCAGTTTAGCCTTTTCCCAGTGAAGCTAGAAAACTGGCTTAGTTTCCATTTTGTTCAGCAGTAATCCAAAGAATAACTGTGGGATAGGACTGCACTAAATAACAGGCAGATACCTTGGTTTACAAATCATTTAGCAAGAATACTTTAGAACAAATCACACAAGGTTTTGAGAGCTGATCCCCAGCTCAACTTACTAGGAAGAAAGTGTTGCATAGTGAACATTACTGTGAACATTGTATTGCTTACTGTTTGTTTTTCTCTTCTGTTATAGATTATAAGGCAATACATTTTTTCAAAAGTATGCCTTCTGAGAGAAAATACATTTGAAAATCACATTTAAATTGATTTTGGGTGGCTTATTTTTAATTACATAAATATTTAAGGAAATTGGACGTACTGGATTTTCTTCAAATTCACCTACACAGATTGAAAACAGACTTACATAACAAGATTCTGATATGTGATAATATACATTGGTCAGTAGCAGCAACTTAAATTGGAGACCATAAAGGATTGTCTTCTCTCATCTGACACTTCCTAATGTGTCAGGAATGTAATTTTCAGAATCCCTGGCTGAGAATCTTTCCACATATATATGGAAGATAATGAATTGGAAAAAGCTGATGCTAGATATAGATGTACTCCATTTTTTTTTAAAAAAAATGGCCAAAATATGAAGGTGTTTTTTTTTTATCCTTGGTCTCATCCCTGATGAAATCAGTTTACCTCAAATTAAGGATTTGGGACCTAAACCTTCAAACAAATAAGAACCAGAATTCCCCACTTGCATTACAGTTCAGTAACTATCCTTCCTTGGTTCAGCCCCAGCTATTTTTAAAAAACATCTGACAATCTTACACAGAAGACTTTTCACTTGGGCCCAAATTGTAGAGTTAACTATTAAGATGACATTACATCAGCATCCCCTATGTTTCTGTATATGATCCTATGTATCAAGAGAGTCTGTATCTCATTTACTGTTAGAATACTTGCTATATCCTAAATGGAAAACAGATCATATAATATCAGTTGTTAGAAATCTTAATTGTTCTTCTGAACAGGAGATTATTGTTATCTTCCTATGAGACTAAACTTCAGGTGTTTCTAAGACGTTTGCCAAATTTCTAACAATAGTCATGGGATTGTACAAGTCACCCAGTGTCTCCTTCACCCTACTAATTGTTTCAGGCTTTCCTGAAAATATGTGTGTGTATAATATATTGTTGTATTGCTATATTTTTAAATTGGGTATCATATTATAAATACAAACAAATTAATAATTGCCTTCTTTCCTTTTTTTACAAACTTCCTGGATCCCGTACCTTTAAAAAATTCTTTACATATATTCCATCTTCTAACACAGATTTCCCCAAACCTTTTGGCATTGTGGAGTGGCAGGGAGGGAGGGGGGATGATTCCATGCAAGCAGCAGGCAAGGGCATGCATGCAGCTCCATTTGCATGAGTGGTGGGCACACGTACCTGCCACTTACACAAATGGAGCACATGTGTGAGCTCACCTGCTTGTGCAAGTGGAGATGCATGCATGTACTCACCCGTCACTTCTGTAGCCTGGTTCCAAACAGCTCAAGCCTGGGGACCCCTGTTCTAACATCTTTGTACTGTATTGTGCTAGTTAATGTTTATATTTTAAGTTTATGAGATTATCATTTTGTGAGCTTTCTTGATTCATGAAACATATATGTTGTCTTTTAAACTAGCACATTATCTCTATATCCTCTAATGTAGATTCACCAGAAATGTAGTACAGAGCCAATACTCTTCAAGTACTTACAGTATTTGTTTCTCTTCTATTTGAAGTTATAAAATAACAATAATCAATTCATGGTAATTTTTTTAAAAAAACAGTCATACATGTTAATCCATCTTTAGCTGAATGTAGTGCTTATTAGTGAGATATTGAGTTCTATCAGCCCTAAGATATGTCTTTAGGCTCATCCTCACGAACATGAGCATGCTCTAACAAATATTTTTATAGCATGTGCTGATTACATTACCTTCATCTCATCACCAGGATACAACAGATGCAGCTTAATCTTATTACTAGCTGGTTTCATGTTTTCCTTCTTCTCCAGACACAATTTTTGCCACAATGTAAGATGCTTTGTGAATAATGTGATCACCAATGAAACAAGAGTGGGATGTTTCCAGCTCTTATTGGGTCTCCTCTCCCTTCCACTTGATGGGACTACTTTTCATGGGCATTTTGATTAGGGCTGAAAGAGGTTGGAGACTTTCTTTCTACAGAAACATCCATTTCTCCTATTCCATTCTGACTCTATGAACATTCCTTGATTACTTCTGGGTATTGCCAGAAAGAATTGGACTCATGTCAGAACTGCTCTTCTCCTGCCGCATTAACTAAGGATAGGTAAAAGGTAAAGGTAAAGGTTCCACCGCACATGCGTGCTAGTCGTTTCCGACTCTAGGGACCAGTGCTCATCTCCATTTCAAAGCCGAAGAGCCAGCGGTTAGCAGAAGCTGGGATGAGTAACAGGCACTCACTCTGTTACGCGGCACTCAGGATTCGACCCGCCAAACTGCCGACCATCTGATCGACAAGCTCAGCATCCTAACCCACTGAGCCACCGCGTCCCTTTAACTAAGGATAGTGCTGGCTTATTAAAAATTGCAGCCTCCTGCTCTACCCTGTGCTGTTCCCCTGTGTCTATCACTTATTAGCTGGGCAAATTGGATACAGGATTAAAGCTGAGTGCTATTTCTCCACTGAGAAGTAGCCTGATTGACCTCACCTCTCTGCCTCTCTTAGGTAGCCAAACATACTGTTCCAAATGTTATGTACTGGGCTCTTGTGTAACACTACGTGGGTTGCTGGAGCAGCTAACGGCTCTCTAGCAACCCAGACTTTTAATCTCCTGTGCTGCAATTGGCTATCTCCAGGTGGCAATGGTTGTTACAAACCTATTGGCTGCCACCTAGGGGCTAGACTATATATTGTGGCTAGTTGCAGACAATTCCCCAGTACAGTTCCAGCACGAAATAAACAATGAGTTATCCTGTACTCAGCTTCGCGTCTTCATTCCTGCACCAAAGAACCCGCTATTTAACACCAAACATTCCCTTATACTTGACCAATCTGTCCCAATCCATGCTAGGATAGATAATTTCCCTACCATAGATGAAGTTTGATAGAGAAGGAAAGTGAAGCTAGGATAAATTGCTAGTAGCCTTCCTGAAGTTGTCTTGCATTAAACAATACAGCACCAGTTGTCAGGCTCATTATGGCAGAATAGGGGTCAGTAACCAGAGCAAACAGATTTTGTGCTGACATACTGTTTCTGCTAGCTCAAGGATTAGTAAAAATAGCATTTTTAACGTGGCCATTTGGATGTGTCCCCTGTAAAGCAAACAAAGAAAAAAAATAAAGACTGCAAAATTTAAAATAAGTATTTGAACTCAAAGTAATATGTCACATTTTAAAAGGGTGTATAATAACATTTCTTTCATGTGTGAGTGTGAGTGAGGGTGGGTGTATTTTGTGTGTGTGTTTATAAAATTTTAAACAGTTCGGTCTAGCCTGATGGTCCCAGTAGAATTATGAAATTATTTCTTGAAGGCTCTCCCAAAATGGCTGCCACAGAGGAACTTTCCTTTTATAAAGTTTCTTCCATAGTGACTATGTTGAGCCCAGAGGCATTCTAAATAAAAAATATGCTTTTGGTATATAAATGTGTTTTAATTAAAAGTAATAATAATAAGTCAGGTTGTTCCCATGGGCCCAGTAATGTTTTTCCTTAGTTTATTGGCTGAGTGAAGCAGGCTTTTGATTTAACTCCCTTCTTCAGAATTCTTATTATATATAAGCAGCCTGATATCTCCCCATTGACAGTGGAATAGGGTAATGAAATACAGAATCCTACTAAGGGTACAATGCTACACATTAAGTTCAGATAGTTCCTTCATATTCCCAGAGAGGTCAGTAAAGATAAAACATGCATTTTGATAGGATCTTCTGATAAAGTTACCAGCACTAGACCAGCGTAGTCTGTAACCCCTAAATCTTTTGGTAATATGCTCTACAAAAACCAACAATGTCTATGTCTGCTTTTTCAGGATAGTCAATATGGGCTAGGTGCTGATGACTGTGTTCTGACTGAAAGGTCAATATTAATTTCATAAATTATATTTAAGAACCAATGTAGTACTTTCAGCTCAGAACCCTATCCCAGAAACCTAATGCTACAATTCTCTAGAAAAAGACAATCAACAGTGGTATTGAACATTTCCTAAGAATTCCAGGAATGCTAGCAGACACAATCCCCTTCGTCTCCCCTATTCACTTTCAAATGTAAGTTATCCTCCAAGCATACCAGTTAAAATTTCAACTGAGTATCATCCAAATTAGTATTATCCTAGGTGAATTGTGATAAAATAGTTGCAGGTGATCTGTAGGCATTCAGATATAGCTGACAGATCAGAATTTGAAGAACCATATACCATATATCTAATGTATGTGTCAGTTGGTCCAGCTATGAAAGGGAAACAATGATATTTCATAGAGAAAGCAAGCTTTCACCTAAGATTCTGAAAGTTCTAAAACTTTGTCAAGATTTCCAGAGTATACCAACATTAGTCATAATTTTGATATCCACTTAATCATTTGGAACTGATTTCACCATATTCATTCATTCATTCATTCATTCATTCATTCATTCATTCATTCATTCATTCATTCATTTTCCCATTCTTGGTAGAGAGAGGCTGTAAACAAAGCTTCACTGTTTTAAACTCTATTACAAAATTAAGACCTTATTGATTTTTGCCCTCCAACTAAACTCTTTCTAAACATTTTGGTCAGGGTGCTGTGAGCTACAAACATTCTGTTTGACTGTTTCCCTTTTAGTGTTATAGCTAGTGTCCAAGGCAGATTGGTGGTTAAGAAATATGAAGTATAAATAAAGAAATAAAACTGTTGATTTTTTATCAACTTAAAGCATGGTGAGAGTAGACTTTTAGTAACAGTATGTGACACCCAAATTTTACAGTTTCATTGCATGCTGCACACACATGCATCAGTGGAACTGTCATTTTGTTGCATCTTGCTGATATCAAGCTAAAATCCTGCTTTGCCTGAATGATCTCAGTGTGAGGTTTATCAAAAGAACAAGAGTGCTGGAGAGGCCTGACTTGATATGCAGAAATGCCATTCATTCAAAAGGGAGTAAAAAGAAGTGGAAAGAAGGCAGACGTGAAGAGAATCAAGGGCAGGGAGAACAAGAAGAATGCAAGCAGGTTGGACAGATCCAATCTGACTTTTGAAGATAGCAAAATTCTTTAGTGCTACAGCTCTGGGGATTTCAGAACAGGCTATTCTCATTTACTTTTATTTTTCACAATTTCTCTCTTCCAGAATCTTATGCAAGTTCAATATTTAAATCCCAAACCACAAGGAATGCAAAATGGATTAACTCAGGATTACAAGAATGGAAGAGATATCAAAAAGCTGGTGTGTGTGCGTGTGTCTGTGTGTGGAAGTGCCATTGTATTGCCAGATCGTTACTTCTGCTCTATTTAGCCTGCAATCTTATACAGTAAATGCCATGAAATTCAATGAGACTTATTTCTGAATAGATATGCATATAATAGCTTTTGTTAAAGACCAACATCTAGTTTGGAACTGCTGCATATATTTAATGGACTCTTTTATACAGAGCAATATGTTAATATGTGGTTGTGAAGGGAACAGCTGTTTAAAAGAAAAGAAAATAGTGCACAGATTGATAGAGAATCCAGAGATTTAGCTCATTCTGAAGAAGGTTAATAGGGACATTATTTAAAACAGAAAAAAATGTTGAAGGAGTTTAAAGTATAGCTAAGAAGCTGACTTTGCTAGAAGTTGCAAATGCAATTAAGAGAGTTCAAAGTGAAGTAAAGTTATTTTGAAAAGGTGGAATTCTGTAATGAAAATGAAGCACACTTTCTTTCCTAATACAGTAGTATATTTCTGTAATTTATTTTATTTTTATTTTCAATAATGATGATGATGATGTTGGAAGGGACCTTGGGGGTCATCTAGTCCAACCCCCTGCTCGGGCAGGAAACCCTATACCATTTCAAACAAATGACTGTCCAATCTCTTCTTAAAAACTTCCAATGTTGGAGCATTCACAGCTTCTGGATGCAGGTTGTTCCACTGGTTAACTGTTCTACAGTAACTGTCAGGGAATTTCTCCACAGTTCTAGGTTGCTTCTCTCTTTGATTAGTTTCCATCCATTGCTTCTTGCCTTGCCTTCAGGTGCTTTGGAGAATAGCTTGACTCCCTCTTCTTTGTAGCAACCCCTGAGATATTGGAACACTGGTATCATGTCACCCCTCATCCTTCTATTTTTATTAGATGCTACCATTTCTCTAGGAGTCACTTTTTCTAAAAACTCAAGGAAGCATGCTTCTCAAGTAGGATTAAAAATGACTAACCCAAAGTCATCCAGTCAACTTTGTCACTAAAAAGGAATTACACTAGTTCTCCTTGGTTCACAATCAACATTAGATGATTGGCTTCACTGTTTCTTAACAATCTTTTATTTCTATTTTAAATTAAACCATATTATACCAAAGTTCTCCTTATGCTATATAGGCTTCTATTTTACCATTATAGTATGATATGGCTTTTCTGTCTCTCTCATGCTTGCTACTAAACTCATCCTATACTATACATTAGGTATTGGGGATCTCTGGATATGGGTCTAATTAGGCAACAGGTTTTTCCCCCTAAATATCTGAAAGCATGATCTAATAAAGGTAAAGGTAAAGGTTCCCCCGCACATGCGTGCTAGTCGTTTCCGACTCTAGGGGCCGGTGCTCATCTCCGTTTCAAAGCCAAAGAGCCAGCGCTTGTCCGAGGACGTCTCCGTGGTCATGTGGCCGGCATGACTAGATGCCAAAGGCGCACGGAACGCTGTTACCTTCCCACCGTAGTGGTCCCTATTTTTCTACTTGCATTTTGACGTGCTTTCGAACTGCTAGGTTGGCAGAAGCTGGGGCGAGTAACAGGCGCTCACTCTGTTACGCGGCACTCGGGATTCGACCCGCCAAACTGCCGACCTTCCGATCGACAAGCTCAGCGTCCTAACCCACTGAGCCACCGCGTCCCCCTCATGATCTAATACTGAATACTAAATACTAAAACCACATGATAGGTCATAGTTCAGACTCAGATCATTCTCAGAGTCAATGGCTTACTCTGTCTAGGGCAGTCTATAATATGTTAGTTTCCATTTCTCTTCAGGTTGATGTGAGGAGGGGGGGCAATGCTAGTATAGAAACATTCTTGGAGCAGACCAGACTGATTTTTTAAGTTATAAATTTAAGCCTCTATCTGGCACTAGGTCAGTGTTTTCTCAATCTGGAAATACTACACTAGAAAACTATTTTGCTGTAACTTGAGATCTCCAAATAAGAGGATGTATATTTGAAGTGCTAGCTAGTGAAATAATTACTAGACAATTGAAAAACTTTCAACAGAGGGTGAGAAAATAAGATCATTTCAATTTCCACTCATGCTTCAAAAAAACAGAAACTAGAAAATAAGATCTTATTTTGCATGCCGCATCAGCATTAAATCAAGTTTTGTTCAGACTTGTATACTGTCATGGATTCACAATTTGACCTAATAAAGTAATAGAGGAATTAATCTCTCCACACCCAATTCCAATACATATACCTGATAGTTTTGTGCTGGAACAATTGATGTAACTTCCATCATGCTAAGCAGTTTCTGCTACTATAACATTTATGGAAGAAAACATTCAACAAGCCCATAATCAACTGCAGCTTTTTAAAGCTGAAGGATAAATTCAGCTGAGATACTACCATTCTTGCTATTATTTGAGGCAGAAGGAGAAACTGGCAAACTCTTATAAATTTAACACCAGGCCTTGTTCTATAAAATGTCTTCTCTCAGCACTTGGTTTTGCAAGTTCTATTAAGTGAGCATTAACCAGCAACAGGGTTATTGAATTCTGGTCCTGGAGAACTGGGAGATTGGGGACAGGATTGATTTTTTATTATTGTTACTATTACTGTCAGGAAGAAGTTTGGACTTCTGTATTTCTTCACTGTACATGCATTATAAGGTTTAAATTGGGATCCCAACTTATTCTTCTGACACTCTCAGATCATAATTTCAGATTGAGTCAATGGTGGGATTCAGCCGGTTCGCACCAGTTTGGCAGAACCAGTAGCTAATTTTTTGTTGCCCAGCCCCAGAATGGACTTCTGGAAGCGGCATCGACACAGAGAACCAGTTGTTCACATATTTGAATCCCACCACTGGATTGAATCTATGCTCCGAAGCATCTAACGGTTCTCTTTTTTTTCCCCAGATGGACAAAGTGGCATTTTATTATTAGGATGCAAACTGTCATTTTCCTATGTGGCTATAACTCACAGACAGGTGCAAAAGGCATGGAGCTTGTGTCAGGGCAGCAAGTTGTTCCCTCTGTAAACAAAGCTGTCCCTTCCTTTGAATCTTAAGCTTTCTCTTTTAATCAGATCAGAAACTGATCATAGAGGCTTAATGAGCATCTGTAGCACGAAAACAAAAATCCTATCCCAAGGAATGTTTCAACTAAATCTGTCAATCAAACCAATCTAGTAGGGAGAGATCATCAAAACCTAGCAGCAACTAATCAAGAGCAGGAAGTTTTTCCTCTCCAGTGAGCTTCTAAAAGAGCAAGGGCCAACTTCATTTTACCTTTATATACTGTCTCACCAGAGGAACAAAGCAGCTCTTTTCAGGCTGGCCCAAAGCCAGATAAACAAAGCCCCAATTACTACAGAGCTGAACTAGGGATCTAGGAAATATGTAACAGTCTTGGGACTCAGAAAAGCTAGCTGCAAAATTAGAAGCTGGCTTTGTCTTATGGAAAATAATCTGAAGTATCACTTTGTCTTAATTTGCTATCCTTTGTAATGTTGTTATAAATCTATAGAGGCAAGTCTATTTTCTCCTATTTCCTTTTCTCTTGATTTTCTTTCCTTTTCAGTTTCTTAACCTGGATATAAATACTAAAAAACCTACATTATTGAAATCAGCTCTTTCAGCAAGGACTTGAACTTCTGTACTGTATATAGGCAACTTCTGGTGCTTAGCCTCCAGAGAGTGGGGGACACAGAAACAGGAAAACAGAAACAGAGGATTTACCAATTTATTCCTTCTGAATAAGGAAAGGGTTTTCTCTTAGATCAGGGGTTTCAAACTGCTGGCCCGCAGACTGGGTGTGTCATGCCAAAACCACGCCCACCCTATTGCCGGCAATTTGAAAAAAAGTTGTGCTACATCACGACACGTCATGTGATATTGCGAGTTTTACACCCCTGTCTTGGATAAACTAGATGACAACAGAGTTCTGAATAGGCTCCTCACAGGTATGCAGGATCTTTGTGGATGGAGGATCGAGAGTAGGGGTGTCAAATTTGCAATGTCACATGACGTGTCGTGACGTATCATGACTTTTTTGCCATTGCTGGCAATGGGGTGGGCACGGTGATGCATCTGGCCTGCAGGCTGGCAGTTTGACACCCCTGACCTGGTGGCCAGCAGGCTGGATGCATCATGTACGGGCCACACCCATCCCAGCCCAAAGGCAAAAAAAATTGTGATGTCATGATATATCATGTGATATGATTTCATATGACACCTGTGATCTACAGGATTACCAGATTCCTGTGCATGCTTGCAAAAACACCTCATTACCATATCCTTCAGGTGTTTCTAAGAGACTGGAATGAAAAATATACCTCAGATGACTTGGGTCAGAGATTCATCCCAGTAAAACTCATTCAGGTGTGGCCTAAGGGAATTAAATTCTAGAGACAAAACACAAGCTTACCATTGGCTATGTCACAAATTGGCTCTGGCAAGTACCCTGAAGGGAGAGGTATGGAAGTGAGCCCTCAGTCCTCCTCCATTGCTACAGAATTAGTCCACTGAGTCAACATTGAGGCACAAGCGATGAGATATCATAGTATCATCTGTCCTGGAAATGACTGTTCCATTTGAATGTTGGTTGTGGGTGTGGCAACAACAACAACAAAACAGGAAAAGGCTGTACATGCATATGCATGTAGAAACAGCTAGGAACAGCAAGATTTAGAGGCTATTGCAGATTGATTGTGGAGGACAGGCTAAGTTTCATACACGAGAAAACTGCATGGGTGTGGGTTCTTAGAACCATGGATATTTCATTTTCAATCTTTAATGGGAATGGATTTTCTCCTTCAAGCTTGGCATACATTTTGAGGGTATTCTTGGAATCATAGCTTCTGCTCAAGGGACAGGTAACAGCTCTGGCTAGGAAAGCCTTCACTCTAATCCAGACACGTCAAACTCACAACGTCACATGAAGTTGCACAATGTATTGGGATTGTTTTGCCATTTCCAGCAATGGGGTAGGCGCGGCGTCCACATGACACGTCCAGCAGTTTGACACCCCTGCTCTAATCCATAGGACATAGGAAGTATGTCTTTTCTGTCACAGCACTTTTCCCCATGAGATATCCCCCCTGGGCATGTTTCAAAAGCCTTGAAAACTTCTAGTCCTCAATGGCACTGCATCCACATGGAGAGAAGTAAGCAGTGGGGTACCACAAGGTTCTGTCTTAGGCCCAGTACTCCTCAATATCTTCATCAATGACTTAGATGAGGGAATTAAAGGGGAACTCATCAAATTTGCAGATGACACCAAACTGGCAGGAGTAGCCAACACCCCAGAAGACAAACTCAGGATCCAAAAAGATCTTGACAAACTTGAACAATGGGCCCTATCCAACAAAATGAGTTTCAATGTGGAGAAAAGCAAAGTTTTACATTTAGGTAGGAAAAATCAAAAGTACAAGTACAGTTTGGGCAAGACCTGGTTTAAAAACAGTAACTATTAGAGGGACCTTGGAGTCCTAGTGAACGATCACTTAATCATGAGCCAGCAGTATGCAGTAGTAGCCAAAAAAGCTAATACAATCCTGGGTTGTATAAACAGAGGCATAGAATCAAGATCACGTGAGGTATTAGTACCACTTTATAAAGCTGTGGTAAGACCACCTCTGGAATACTGCAGCCAATTTTAGTCACCATATCACAAAAAAGAAGTTGAGAGTTTGGAAAAAATTCAGAGAAAAACAACTAAGATGATCAAAGGCCTGGAGACTAAAACATATGAAGAACAGCTGCAGGACTTGGGTTTGGTTAGTCTAAAGAAAATAAGAAACAGGGGAGACATGATAGCAGTGTTCTAGTATTTGAGGGGCTGCCACAATGAATTATTCACCAAAGCACCAGAGGGCAGGACAAGAAACAATGGTTGGAAACGGATCAAAGAAAGAAGCAACCTGGAATTAAGGAGAAACTTCCTGACAGTGAGGACAGTTAAACAGTGGAACAACTTGCCCCCCAGAAATTGTGGGTGCTCAATCAATGGAGATTTTTAAGAAGAGGCTAGACAGTCACTTGTCTGAAGTGGTATAGGTTCTCTTGCTTGAGCAGGGAGCTGAACTAGAAGACCTCCAAGATCCCTTCCAGCTCTACTCTATTCTGTTCTTGACTCTTTCTCCATTTGGTTGAGAAAGCTCTAATGCTTGGGAAGATTAAAGGAAAAAGGAAAAGCAGTAGCAAGATGGAATTAGAAGCGTAATGAATACACTGTTAGAATACCTGAAAGACCAGGATAGGAAACCATTATAGAAAAAAAAAATCTATGTGATTTGTAAGAGTCAGCAATAATTTGATGGCACATAATCAATAAAAAATGTTAACACCATAAACATGAAGATTCAGATACTAGACTCTTACTGTCAGCAATGAGTATTGGTTGATCATGCGTCACTTATAAATCCATCACGTGTTTCCTAGAAGTAATTTTAAGTAGTGGTTGCCCTGCTGAATTTTTGCTTGCACAACTGCTTTGTTAGATTAAATGTTGTCAATGCATTATGCCTTCTACAAATTCTTTAGGCATGATTTAATCAGAGCTATGTCTGTTGAGTGACTCAGGATTTTGCATCTCTTCAGTGTCACCTAGATGCATTTCTCTTCATTCAAAAGTTAAACTTGAAGCACCAGGTAAACTCTGACTACAGGGTCTCTGACTTGTAATTCCATAAAAACATGAAGATCTGAAGAAGGTCCAGAATAAAATATGATCAGGCAGGTCAAATAATTATTTTCTTGCTGTTTGAAGCAGGTTTAATCTTACTGTCTCATTCTGAAACAATAATTTCTTCATGATGGAAGATGTGTGCTTTTTAAAAAAAACAGTAGTACCGGTACTTTATGTCAACAGTCCTATGGTTGAGACAGCAAAGGAGACTTCTGGGACATTTTTTACCAAGAGTATATATATAAAAAAATTGGTGTGGGTACAGAAGTGGAGAAGCCAATTCTAATATTTTTGCATGCAAATAGCATAGGAAAACTTTCTTCTTTCCCCTGGCCTTCCGATTGTCCATTGTCTATCCATAGTTATCATACTCTTAACTCTTTCATTGCCACATTCAGCTTTAGTTTTCAAGCACTTGTTGAGTCTTAATATCTTGTCACTTAAGCAATGGAACAGACACCATTTTGGGAGTGTGTTTAGGGAATCAATTAATTTTAATCCAGCCTGACTATATATATATAGACATAGTTTGCAGAGAAACTCTGTACTTGTATATCTTTCCCTTGGCTAATATATATATATATATATATATATATATATATATATATATATATATATATATATATATATATATATATATATATATATATATATATATATATATTGCATATCTTTATGTAACAAGTGTCCTATTCTTGGAGCTTTCATTTCTTCTATCCTTGCAGTTTATCCTCTCTTTTGTGTCTGATCTGTGCAATTCAGTGCCTGAATTCTATAGAGAGAGGGGATTGCACTGCAGACCTTTAGCTGCAAGTGGATTTAAGTAACTCAGTTTCTAACACTATGTTAATTCCTAAGTCAAGTTTATCTTCTTTTATGCAAGCAGCTCAACAATACTTTTCTATAGAAGTTATTTTAACTTTAATATTTCTCTTTAAACTTATTCTTTCTATTATGCAAAGCAATATTTTATAATATATTTTAGAACAAAGATTCAACCCCACAACCTATTTTGTGCAATATTGCAATCTATTTCCCTTGTTTGGATGAGTAGAACAGTCTTTCCCCAACTCAAAACCCTTCAGTTGCATCAGAGTATATCTTCAATTCTCGTCAGAGAATTAACTCACCTGTCCCCGTTGTTTAGTTTAAATGTTTCTCCATAAAATCTGTGAATTTAATGCCAAGTAACTCAGTCCCTTTCTTTGATGGAAGCAAACCTTTTTTTGTACAGTTTTTCATTGGACCAGCTACAGACATCATGACTAATACAACCAACTAAATAATTCTAAAATTATAACACAGTTAAAAACATCAAAACAATAAAAACATCCACAAAATAAATAAGTACACACAACAACCATGATGATTAATCCACTAACAGGAAAGTCAAGTAAAGGGGCCCTTAATACATTTTGAGCCCAAGTCCGGGTTCATACCCAAGTTTTAAAAGCTTTGCAAAAAATACACAGGGTTGGGGACATTCTAATCTCCAAGGTGGGAATATTCTATAAAACAGGAGCTGCAGCAGCATCTCTGCATTATAACTGCATCTTCTTCATCTTCAAAAAAAAAGTACAGAATGGCATACATGAATCTCCTTATTTTATTCACAGAAAAAAATAACATATTTTTGTTTATGGAGATGAGATGTCAGGGTGGAAAGAAAAGTTGAATCTGGCATGCAAACTCAGTCTCTGTGGTTATGGTTCACCGTGTGTCATGAGAACAGGATCCAGCTAATATGGTTGCTTTATGCTTTATGCAAGTCAATCAGCTATGTTAACTCTGTTAACAGCAGCTATGCTCATGTAGAACAGATGTGGTATTTTACAGCCCCTGGGCAACATCTCCCCATTTGTCTGTCCATTTCTGGACTGCATGAGGTCAACCAGAAATTAGAAATCAAATGTAAATAACTGTATATCATGCACACAATACAACAATGCTTTTATTTTGAAGGCAACTGCTGTTTTATGTATTGTATGTGTGCATGCTTATGTACCTTCATAGCAATTTGCTGGAGAACAAGAGTTGTACAAGAAATGCTGAGTTAGATGTTAGACTTCAAAAGTCTTAGCTCCCATTACAAAAAGAAAGATTGATGCAGAATGTAGAGTTTTTAAGAAGACATGGACTTCTAAGTAATTACTGAAGTCATAGGTAAAGCTGTGTGGTTAAATGGTGGAGTACAGATCACTGTGTTTAAGGATTACAATTTGTATTGCCACTGTGAGACTAAACACATAGAGAAAAACAAAAACTTGACTGGTGCAGAGCAGGCACAGGTATCTGATACTTTGCTAGCTAAATTGCAAAGCCAACAAGAACTTTTTCTAAGCTTCACACATCCCGGAATAGAGCAGCCAAAACCAGTTGTGTGATATCCCACAAAATCACACACAAAAAAGTATTTTTAATGAGAGTGTTTCGTTGACTTTGCAGCGCTAATCTGCTGTGAGAAAAAGGAGGCATTTCAGAATGTGCCCCTCCCCAGATGAACCGTAGCAAAAAAAAAAAGATTTCTGACATGGCAGGAAATCTGGAGCTTCAGCTGCAAAACAAAGCAGACAATTTGACTTTTTCTCCTTGGAGGAGAAACTGCAAGGTCTGCAACACAGCCCACTTACTCATCTTTGTACAGGGGGTCTTTAAGATTATGGAGGAGCTGGCAGCAATGAAAGGGACGGCAAGAGGGAGTGATTTGTCCACAGAGGCAAATGCATGCTTGGACAAGCTGGGAATGAAATAGAACAAACTGACAGGTGTTACAACAGAGGGTTGTCCAAATCTGACAGGGAAAAATGTCGGACTTTCGAAATGGATGCAAGATAAAATGACTGAAATGAACCCTGCACAGAAATTAGTATTTTATATACGCCAGGAGATTTCTACTATCTATTTATCGTGCCTTTAAACAATAGCAATCCTATAATGTATTTTCAAACTGTAAAAAAGGAGCACATTGGAAGGGAAATTTTACTGAAAAATCTCCCTCTGGTCACAGTAACCTTTGCCAGTGCTCATTGGCCCTCAGGGAACACCAACCTTTATAGAATTTGTTCTCTTTAAGTAGAACAGTCAGGTACAATACTGTCATCAATATTTTCTGATGAAAAGAGTTTTTGATGAGAGTATGCTTAATCCAAGAGAAGCTTTTGAAAATGTGGTATTATTACTAGATTTCTAGTGAAGTACTAATACCACTTTACAATGCCTTGGTAAGGCCACACCTGGAATACTGCATCCAGCTTTGGTCACCATGATGTAAAAATGATGTTTAGACTCTAGAAAGAGTACAGAGAAGAGCAACAAAGATGATTGTGGGACTGGAGGCTAAAACATATAAGGAACGGTTGCTGGAATTGATAGCCCTAAATGGCATGGGTCTGGATTACCTTAGGGAGCACCTGCTGCCAGCATCAATTTCCCATCATCCTGTGTGCTCCCACAGGGAGGGCCTCCTTAGGGTGCCGCCGGTCAGTGAGTGCCGGCAGGTGATCCCCAGGGGAAGGGCGTTCTCGGTGGGTGCACCTGCCCTATGGAATGATCTGCCTGTGGATCTCCAGAATGCCCCCGACCTTTGTTCGTTTCGCCGGGACCTAAAAACCTGGTTATTTGATATATCTGGCCTGGACTGAGCGGTTTTAATGTTTTAATTTTTTTAACTTTTTAGGCTATTAATTGTTATTTAATTTTATTTTAACTCTATTTTAACTTACATTGTTTTTTTAACTTTGCCCTGTAAACCGCCCTGAGTCCTTCAGGAATAGGGCAGTTGTTGTTGTTGTTGTTGTTGTTAGCTGCGAAGTCATGTCTGACCCATCGCGACCCTATGGACAATGTTCCTCCAGGCCTTCCTGTCCTCTACCATCTTCTGGAGTCCATTTAAGCTCACACCTACTGCTTCAGTGACTCCATCCAGCCACCTCATTCTCTGTCGTCCCCTTCTTCTATTGCCCTCAATCTTTCCCAGCATTAGGCTCTTCTCCAGTGAGTCCTTCCTTCTCATTAGGTGGCCAAAGTATTTGAGTTTTAGCTTCAGGATCTGGCTTTCTAAAGAGCAGTCAGGGTTGATCTCGTCTAGGACTGACCGGTTGGATCGCCTCGCAGTCCAAGGGACTCGCAGGAGTCTTCTCCAGCACCATAGTTCAAAGGCCTCAATTCTTTGGTGCTCAGCCTTTCTTATGGTCCAACTTTCACTGCCATACATTGCAACTGGGAAGACCATAGCCTTGACTATAAGCACTTTTGTTGACAGGGTGATGTCTCTGCCTTTTAGTCTGCTGTCTAGATTTGCCATGGCTTTCCTCCCAACGAGCAAGCGTCTTTTAATTTCTTGGCTACAATCCCCATCTGCAGTGATCTTGGAGCCCAGGAAAATAAAATCTGTCACTACCTCCATTTCTTCCCCATCTATTTGCCAGGAATTGAGAGGGCCGGATGCCATGATCTTGGTTTTCTTAATGTTAAGTTTCAACCCAAGTTTTGCACTCTCCTTCTTCACCCGCAACAAGAGGCTCTTTAGTTCTTCTTCACTTTCTGCCATTAGAGTGGTATCATCTGCATATCTTAGGTTGTTGATATTTCTTCCGGCAATCTTAATTCCAACTTTTGATTCGTCTAGCCCTGCCTTTCTCATGATGTGCTCTGCATATAAGTTAAATAGGCAGGGCGACAGTATACAGCCTTGCCGGACTCCTTTCCCAATTTTGAACCAATCAGTGGTTCCGTGTCGTTCTCACTGTTGCTTCTTGGCCTACATATAGGTTCCTCAAGAGACAAATAAGATGGTCTGGTTGATTCATATCAAAAACCCAGGAACCTCCAAACAGCAAGGGAAACACCGGCCCGGCAGACTTTGACAGTTGACAGCTGTCAAATGGCTGCTGAAAGCATCAGCGCATGCGCACCGCCCCACCGGCCGCCATTCTCAATGACAGCTGTCAGACGGGCTGCCGGGACCAAACACGCAGGTGCCAGATTTGACAGTTCCGGGAACTGTCAAATCGGCAGTTCACAATCAGGTCCTCCGAGCCGAGCCAAACGCTCAGCTGAGAGGAATTCCCCGACAGCTGCCGAGCTGTCAGATTGCCGCATGCCGATTGGCTGCTGTCTAAACGGTGGGAGAAACGCTGTTTTCTGATTGGGTGTAACGTTTGACAGTTCTCTATAAAAGCCGGGATTGTTTTGACAGTCAGCTGCCCCCGGAGCTGAACCGAAAAAACTTGTGAACCTTTGCCTATGGTCTCTCTCGTCTTTGTGAAGACATTTCACCTGGCGACGAAGGTGGGATCCCGGTACTACAGAGCTGCCTACTGAGCTAAGTCACACCGCAAAGGAGTTCCGATCCCTCTCGCTGACAAGTCACTGCTGAAGCCGCTTTTTGAGGGCAAAGGAACCCTTCTGCAGCTTGAACAGTACTGTGGACCCAGACCATGGCAAATTTAGGTCACATCAGAGAATTCGACGTCCGCCATCCCGAGGGATGGGAATCGCACTGGGGGCAAGTCGAGGGCTACCTCGTCATCAACAAAATAACGGAGGACAGCCACAAGGCTGCAGCCCTTCTGTGCCTCAGTGGGCCCGCCGTCTACGACATCGCTGTAGGGCTCTGCAGCCCAGACCCCGTCGCGACCATTCCTTACGCTGAGTTGACCGACCGCCTCAGCAAGCACTTTATGCCTCGTCGGTCCAAATTGTATTGGCGCCTCCACTTCGCCCGCCGCCACCAGCAACCGGGCGAAGCTTCCACAGCTTTTATCGCAGGGGTACGTCATGCAGCCCGCAGATGCCAATTCCCCAACCTGGAAGACCACATCAGAGACCAGGTTATCGCCGGTCTCTCTAACGAGCGGCTCCAGCGGAAATTGGTAGCCAAGCCCACGATGGATCTCGCTGAACTCACATTAGAGATCATGGCCTACGAAGACAGCCACCGCGAGGGCTCCCCTGTGTTCAGAGGCAGCCCGGCCGGGTCAGTCCACCATGCCTGGGAACCGGACAACGAGCAACTGGATGCCTGCACCGGCGTCGATGACATCATGTCTCGCTTCAACAAAATGGAAAAACGGAAAAAACCGCAGGCCATTCAAACCAGCCGGTCCAGGGCCAAGACCCACCTCCACCGGCCCCAAACCGAAGTGTGCCAGCTGCGGCGGGGCTCACGCCAGAGCCACATGCCGTTTTAGAAATGCAAAATGCCACGGATGTGGGAAGACCGGGCATATTCGCTCTGCGTGCCGCAGCCTGAACCGGGAAACCCTCCACGAGCTTGAGGAAATTCCGGCAGGTAGGACCAAAATCCCCTTCCCTGCCAAGGAAACCTCCCAGCCCTCAGTGCTTTCCATTCGGGCCAAACAAAAAATCTCGACCATCCACCATTTACAACCCAAAATTAAAATCTGGGTTAAGATTCAAGGGGTACCATGCGAGATGGAGGTCGACTCCGGGTCCTCCGTCTCAATAATGTCCTGGGACACTCTCAAAAAAATCGGTTTTAAAAGCAGGCGCCGTATCTCCCTTCAGCCCTCCAAAATCCTCCTCGCAGATTTCCAGGGGGCCGCTATTCAATTAAAGGGACAGGCACAACTGAGAGTGGAATTCAAAAAATTCCTAGGGCACTTAACAGTCCAAATCACAGAGGCACCCAGAACCAGCCTCATCGGTTTAGACTGGTTCGAGGCTCTGGGCATCCGCCTGGAGGGTACCAACCGCATACAATTCCAAACTCTGGAAAACGTTTGCCAAGCGTTCGCAGATGTCTTCGACGGGACGCTTGGCAAATATACGGGCACCCCCATTGACCTCAAACTTAAACCAGAGGTGGGTCCCATCCGCATAAAAGCAAGAAGGGTCCCCTTCGCACTAAAACAAAAGATCGAGGCCGAACTAGATCGTTTAGTCGCCCTCGGGGTTCTAGAACCAACAGATGGGGGAACCTGGGAAACACCCATCGTGACACCAGTCAAACCTAATGGGGACGTCAGAATATGCGCAGATTATAAAGCAACCCTAAACCGCGCATTAAATCCCCATGCATACCCAGTCCCTGCAGTTAGGGACGTGCTCTCAGAAATTGGTTCTGGCTCAATATTCGCCAAACTCGACCTGGCGCATGCGTTCCTCCAGCTACCTGTCACCCAAGAAACAGCTGAGGCCCAAACCATTGTCACACACCGCGGCACCTTTAAGGTAAACCGCCTACAATTTGGAATCTCAGTGGCTCCTGGTATTTTCCAGGAAGTCATGGAAAAAACCTTAAAGGGAATCCCAGGGGTCTGCCCCTATTTCGATGATGTACTCATCGCAGGGGAATCTGAAAACAACTTGGCAGCCAGGCTGCAAGAGGTACTATCCAGATTTCGAAAAGCAGGCTTGAAACTCAAACGGGAAAAATGTTCTATAGGTGTTCCATCTGCAGATTTTTTAGGCTACAAAATTGACTCACAAGGAATCCACCCCACCAACTCTAAAATCCTTGCTATCAAGGCAGCCCCAACTCCCAAAAATAAAACAGAGCTCCAGGCTTTCCTTGGGCTTTTGAATTTTTATCACGCCTTCCTACCTGGGAAGGCAACTATCGCAGAGCCACTCCACAGGCTGCTCGATAAAGGGGCAGCCTGGCAGTGGACAACAGCCCATGAAAACAGTTTCAAATCACTCAAACAAATGCTATCCAGCAACGCCACCATTTCCCACTACAAAGAAGACAAACCTCTCTGCATAGCCTGCGACGCATCCCCATATGGGATCGGAGCAGTTTTGAGCCATTTAGACAGTAACGGCACTCAAGCCCCGGTGGCCTATTATTCCAGGACCCTTTCCAAAACGGAAAGAAATTATGCCCAGATTGATAAGGAAGCCCTGGCAATAGTGGCGGGAATAAAAAAAATTCATGACTACCTTTACGGCCGCCCCTTCTTGATTTACACAGACCACAAGCCCCTGTTAGGATTATTCACCTGGGACCGCCAAACCCCCCAGATTCTGTCCCCCAGGATGCTGCGCTGGACAACGTTCCTCGCAGCATACTCCTATCAGCTAATATACAAACCGGGACACCAAATGTGTCACGCTGACGGCCTCAGCAGGCTTCCTTTACCCCACGTAGAACCAGACCCAGCCCCGGCCAGCAACATCTTGGCCATTCAGGAGCTCCTGGAATGCCCACTGACAGTGAACGATATCGCTGCTGCAACATCTCAAGACCAAACACTTAGCAGAGTGTTGGCGTGGGTACACACTGGTTGGCAATCCTCCTGTCCAGGCACAGAATTCCAGCCATACTTTTGCAGGCAAAACAAATTAACCTCTCACCTGGGATGCATACTCTGGGGGTGTAGAGTAATCGTGCCACCCAAGCACAGAGCCAAGGTCCTGCACATGTTGCATGAGGGCCACCCTGGCATCGTAAAAACCAAAGCCTTGGCCCGCAGCTACGTTTGGTGGCCAGGAATCGACCAAGACATAGAAAAACACATCGCTGGCTGCTCTTTGTGCCAGCAGTCCCGCCCGCTCCAACCCAGAGCTCCAATTCACAAATGGGAACTCACAAAAAACCCCTGGTCCCGTATCCACATTGATTACGCCGGACCCTTCCAAGGGCAGGTTTTCCTCATAGTCGTGGACACTTATTCCAAGTGGCTGGAGGTTCTCCCGGTTCACAGCACGACAACCGCCACAACCATCCAAGCCCTCAGGGGAATTTTCGCAACACACGGTCTCCCCGATGTTATAATATCAGAAAATGGCCCTCAATTTACTTCTCATGACTTTCAGATCTTCACGAGGAGCAATTGTATTAGGCACTCAACGTCGGCTCCCTTCCACCCATCGTCCAATGGCCTTGCGGAGGTTATGGTGAGAACCACCAAAGATGCCCTCAAAAGAATCATCACGGGGAACTGGCACCGTCGCCTGGCACAATTTCTCCTGGCCCACCACGCTACGCCCTGCTCCTCCACCGGGAAAAGCCCTGCCGAACTACGATGGGGCCGCCGCTTGGTGACAAGGCTCGACAGACTCCACCCAGACAGGCCAGCAGCCGAAATGGCCTCCAATGCCCAGCCAAAAACCTTCTCCAGGGGACAAAATGTCTGGTCTCGGGATTATGGGGGAAGGGATAAGTGGGTCCAGGGGGTTAATCTGGACCAAACAGGACCGTTGTCATATACAGTGGACACAGGGACGGGGCTAGCGCAACGCAGACACGCAGATCAGCTTCGACCCAGGTCACCCCCCAACCCCACTCAGCAACCGACCCCGGAGGAACCCGCAGCATCCGGCACCCCCAAACCCGTCGAACTTCCCCCCCCAGGACCTTCAACCGCCAGCCGAAATCCTTCCAGAAATAATGCCACCGGCGACACAACCTGAAGAAGTCACCCCCTGCCTCCAGAAGACCCCCCGCGTACCTCGCGGACTTTGAATGGGAGGGAAACACGCCGATAGACAAAAACCCAGTTAACAGTGTTTGTTTTAAAAGTTCAACTGTTGTTACAAATAACATACCTGTTTCAGGGGGGGGGGAAAGGGGGTGATTCATATCAAAAACCCAGGAACCTCCAAACAGCAAGGGAAACACCGGCCCGGCAGACTTTGACAGTTGACAGCTGTCAAATGGCTGCCGAAAGCATCAGCGCATGCGCACCGCCCTGCTGGCCGCCATTCTCAATGACAGCTGTCAGACGGGCTGCCGGGAACAAACACGCAGGTGCCAGATTTGACAGTTCCGGGAACTGTCAAATCGGCAGTTCACAATCAGGTCCTCCGAGCCGAGCCAAACGCTCAGCTGAGAGGAATTCCCCGACAGCCGCCGAGCTGTCAGATTGCCGCATGCCGATTGGCTGCTGTCTAAACGGCGGGAGAAACGCTGTTTTCTGATTGGGTGTAACATTTGACAGTTCTCTATAAAAGCCGGGATTGTTTTGACAGTCAGCTGCCCCCGGAGCTGAACCGAATAAACTTGTGAACCTTTGCCTATGGTCTCTCTCGTCTTTGTGAAGACATTTCACTGGTATTCCCATCTCTTTAAGAACTTGCCACAGTTTGTTATGATCCACACAATCAAAGGCTTTAGCATAGTCAATGAAACAGAAGTAGATGTTTTTCTGGAACTCCCTAGCTTTCTCCATGATCCAGTGTATGTTGGCAATTTGATCTCTAGTTCCTCTGCCTCTTCGAAATCCTGCCTGTACTTCTGGTAGTTCTCGATGCACATACTGCTGAAGTCTAGCTTGTAGGATTTTAAGCATGACTTTACTAGCATGAGAAATGAGTGCAAGGGTGCGATAGTTTGAACATTCTTTGGCACTACCTTTCTTTGGAATTGGAATGTAAACTGATCTTTTCCAATCCTGTAGCCACTGTTGAGTTTTCCAAATTTGCTCGCAAATTGAGTGTAGCACTTTTACTGCATTGTCTTTTAAGATTTTGAATAGCTCAGCTGGAATACTGTCACCTCCACTAGCTTTGTTGTTGATCAGCTTTTCTAAGGCCCACTTCACTTCACATTCTAGGATGTCTGGCTCGAGGTCGGTGACCACCTCATTGTGGTTATCAGGGAGGTTAAGCTCATTCTTGTATAGTTCCTCTGTGTAATTTTGCCACCTCTTCTTAATCTCTTCTGCCTCTGTTAGGTCCCTGCCATTTTGGTCCTTTATCATGCCCATTTTTGCATGAAACGTTCCTTTCATCTCTCCAATTTTCTTGAAAAGATCTCTGGTCCTCCCTATTCTATTGTTTTCTTCTATTTCTTTGCACTGTTCATTTAAGAAGGCATTCTTATCTCTTCTAGCTATTCTCTGGAATTCTGCATTCATTTGGGCGTATCTTTCTTTTTCTCCTTTGCCTTTCGCTTCCCTCCTTTCCTCAGCTATTTGCAAAGCTTCCTCAGACAGCCATTTTGCTTTCTTGCATTTCTTTTTTGGGGGGATGGTTTTGGTTGCTACCTCTTGTACAATGTTGCGAACCTCTGTCCATAGTTCTTCAGGCACTCTGTCTATCAGATCTAATTCCTTAAATCTATTTGTCACCTCTACTGTATATTGAACAGGGATATGATTTAATTCATACCTGAGTGGCCTAGTGCTTTTCCCTACTTTCTTCAGTTTAAGCCTAAACTTTGCAAGGAGAAGCTCATGGTCTGAGCCACAGTCAGCTCCTGGTCTTGTTTTTACTGACTGTATAGAGCTTCTCCATCTTTGGCTGCAGAGCACATAGTCAATCTGATTTCTGTATTGAACGTCTGGTGATGTCCATGTGTAGAGCCATCTCTTGGGTTGTTGAAAAAGAGTGTTTGCTATGACCATCATATTCTCTTGATAAAATTCTCTCAGCCTGTGCCCTGCTTCATTTTGCACTCCAAGGCCAAACTTGCGTGTTATTCCGGTTATCTTTTGGCTTCCTACTTTAGCATTCCAATCCCCCATGATGATAAGAACATCATTTTTTGGTGTTAGTTCTATAAGGTGCTGTAGGGCTTCATAGAACCAGTCAATTTCATCCTCTTCAGCACTGGTGGTTGGGGCATAGACTTGGACTACTGTGATATTAAATGGTTTGCCTTGGATTCGAACTGAAATCATTCTGTCATTTTGAGGATTGTATCCCAGTATTGCTTTTCCTACTCTTTTATTGACTATGAAGGCTACTCCATTTCTTCTGAGGGATTCTTGCCCGCAGTAGTATACCTGATGGTCATCTGAATTAAATTCACCCATTCCTGTCCATTTTAGTTTGCTGATACCTAAGATGTCGATGTTCAGTCTTGTCATCTCTTGTTTGACCACGTCCAGCTTTCCTTGATTCATGGATCTTACATTCCAGGTTCCTATGGAGAAAAAATCTTTACAGCATCGGACTTTCCTTTCACCACCAGACATATCCACAGCTGAGCGTCCTTTCGGCTTTGTCCCAGTCGCTTCATTCTTTCTGGCGCTACTAGTACTAGCCCTCTGCTCTTCCCCAGTAGCATATTGGACGCCTTCCGACCTGAGGGGCTCATCTTCCAGCGTCATATCGTTTTGCCTTTTGGTACTCTCCATAGGGTTTTCATGGCAAAGATACTGGAGTGGTTTGCCATTTCCTTCTCCAGTGGATCACGTTTTGTCAGAACTCTCTGCTATGACCTTTCCGTCTTGGGTGGCCCTGCACGGCATAGTTCATAGCTTCATTGAATTACGCAAGCCCCTTCACCACGACAAGGCAGTAATCCATGAAGGGGAGGGCAGTATATAAAAATAAATAAATAAATAAATAAATATGTCTAGTTTAATGAAGAGAAGGGTGAGGGGTGACATGATAGCAGTGTTCCAATATCTCAGGGGCTGCCATAAAGAAGAGGGAGTCAAGCTATTCTCCAAAGCACCTGAAAGCAGGACAAGAAGCAATGGATGGAAACTAGTCAAGGGAAGAAGCAACCTAGAACTAAGGAAAAAGTTCCTGACAGTTAGAACAATTGACCAGTGGAACAACCTGCCGCCAGAAGTGGTGAATGCTCCAACGCTGGAAGTTTTTAAGAAGAGACTGGACAGCCATTTGTCTGAAATGGTATAGGGTTTCCTGCGTGAGCAGGGGGTTGGACTAGATGACCTCCAAGGTCCCTTCCAACATTATCATTATCATTATCATTATCATTATCATTATCATTATCATTATCATTATCATTATCATTATCATTATCATTATTATTTGATTTTATGAGGGTGGGGAGGAGGAATTGAGAAGATAAATCTATCAGTGTGGTACATAGTTTCATGCTTCCCCCCCCCCACAGATTCATTAAAGTTAGGTGCAAAGAAATTACAATAAGAGGAAAATCATTATAGTTGATTTCCATTTCCCCGTCCTTCCAATCTAGGGTTTTTTTAATAGTTAAAATTGCATAAGAAGAGTAAACTAAAGAAGAATTACATTTCTTCCTCTCATTTTGATGGTACATACAAAGTATTGATATTTCTTGTTGTATGGAATCATAGAGGGGAAAATTTAGATCATCTAATGAAGCCTTATATTCAGTGCAGGAAACAAAATTAAATATCCCCCAACATGCTGTGTGGCTCTCCAGCCTTTCTCTGAAAACATGCAATGAAATGGAATCATCACCTATCTGGGCGCTTGTTTGTATTCTCAAGTTGCTCTTATTATGGGTTTTAGGATTCATCCCATGTAAAATAAAATGCACCTATATTTTGATAACCATTATTTGATCATTATTTTTGTTGATCTAGATTGAAATTGCTTCTGCCTGTGATGCAGTCACTACCCTCTGTTGATTTATGTTCAGTTTAAACAGCTATTGTTCAATTACACTACATTTGATAAACATCAATTTGCCTACAGGGGAAATAGGTCGAGAGATGATGCCATAGCTACTGCTTTACACTCTGTAGCAAGTCATCTCGAGAGACCTGGAAGTTATGTCAGGATGCTTTTTGTTGACTACAGCTTGGATTTCAACACCATTTTGCTGAGCATTCTCATTGAGAAGCTGACTGACTTGAAATTCTCCCCCGCCATCTGCGATTGGATTCAAGACTTTCTTAGGGATCGGTTACAAACAGTGAGGGTCAGGTCTGCTTCATCCACCCCCCTGAAGCTTTGCACCGGCATGCCACAGGGCTGTGTGCTTAGCCCCTACCTGTACTCTTTATACACTTATGATTGTGTATCATCTGACCCATCCACTGCGATAATCAAGTTCGCACATGATACAACTGTGGTGGGTCTTATTACAGGTGGGGATGAGACAGCATATAGGGCGGAGGTACAAAAACTATCCATATGGTGTAGTAACAACAACTTGCACCTAAACTTTGGCAAGACGAAAGACACGGTGTTAGACTTCCGGAGAAAAAAGGAGGAACCTGCCCCACTTTACATCGGGGAGGACTGTGTGGAGAGAGTTTCCTCCTTTAAATTTCTGGGAGTCTACCTCTGAAGATCTGACCTGGAAAGTTAACACAACCCAGGAGGCTAGAAAGGCCCAACAGAGGCTTCACTTTCTTAGGGTCTTGCGGAAGAACAGGGTAGAACAATGGCTAATGACCCTCTTTTACTGGTCTACTATAGAGAGCATCCTCTTGTATGGTATTGTGGTTTGGTATGCTGGTCTGACAGCCGCGGACAGGAAAGTATTACAGAGGGTAGTGAGCACAGCACAAGACATTGTGGGCTGTTCCCTGACACCACTGGATGACATCGCCAGGGCTCGTTGCCTTGGAAGAGTGAGGAAGATTCTCAGGGATGACTCAAACCCTGGATGGTATCTCTTTACTCTCCTACCATCTGGTAGGAGATATAGGAATATAGCCAGCTGTACCAACAGGCAGAAAAATAGCTTTTATTTATTTTATTTATTTTTATTTTATTTTAATTCCATTTATATCCCGCCCTTCTCCAAAGACTCAGGGTGGCTTACAAGCTTAGCAGTAGCCTTCATTCTATGTATATGCCTGCTTATTAGGGCTTTCGCCCCCCCCCCAGCGGCATTATTACAAAGTCAGCTTAATTGCCCCCAACAATCTGGGTCCTCATTTTACCTACCTCGGAAGGATGGAAGGCTGAGTCAACCTTGAGCCTGGTGGGATGCGAACCTGCACTAATTGCAGGCAGCTGGTGTTAATTAAGGAGGCATTAGCCCACTGCTCCACCAAGGCTCTTTTTATCCATGGGCTGTTAGGCTTTTAAATGGGATATAATCTCTGTGAACTTATGCAGAATTGACTTGGGAGGCCGGTGTGTGGTGTAGTTGGTACACATGGTGTGGTAGGATGGAGGGTTTGTTGTCACTGTGTGTTGGGGGGAGAGAGCACGGGGGGGGGGACTCAGCTAATCTCAATGTACACATGTTGTACTTTGACAATAAAGGTTTATTATTATTATTATTATTATTATTATTATTATTATTATTATTATTATTATTATTATTATTATTATTATTATTATGGTTGTACTTTCCCTTAAACTCAAGAATTCCACTAATACATGGCTATTTTCTTCCTGCGTCACCCCCCCCCCCCCAGGATTGTATCCTAAAATGTCCAAATTCTGAGAGTCATCCCTCCAGGTCTTATTATATTTCTGTATGATTCCACAAGTTATATTTGCTTCCATGTACTAAAAGTTTAAGCTTATCTTGGTTTATTTGCTATACCCTGAACATTACTGTATAGACAAGCCATTAAATTCAAGTGTCTACATTCTTTCTAACCATTTTTTCCTACAAAATAGTTTAATAGGTACCATTGCACCAACATATCTACTTCTGTCTGTAGTTCAGAGGTTTATATTTGAGGTCTTTATTTCAAGTATTTTATCTTCAGCCTTCAAAGGATTTGATTTAATGGTCTCCCAATGAAGCTTGTTATATTTCAGCCAAACATTTCTTTTTGTGAGCTGCACTTCATTCTGTTCCAGCTACCTGTCGTCCATATAAATCAAAAGATAGTCCCAAGAACTAAACATCTCCCATCTATTTGCTTGGAGTATCCCCTTCCTTGGACTGAATGGATGGATAAAAAGACCATCTGAAATTTATTTCCTAGAACTTCAGAGTCATAGTGATATGATTGAAGCTGCTCTTTGGATATTATTATTATTATTATTAATTTTATTTGTATACCGCCCTTCTCCCGAAGGACTCAGGGCGGTGAACAGGGCAATACATGTTAAAAAGACAGAATACAAAAATTAAAAAAGATTAAACAAAGTGCCCAGAACTCTTAAATAGGTTAAAACACATTTAAAAGTAATAAAAACCCAACCCCATCCCATCAGGCCAGGCCAGCTTGTTCAAAGAGATACGTCTTTAGATTGCGCCGGAAGGAGCAAAGGCCGGGCACCATCCGGAGCTCAACCGGAAGACAGTTCCATAAATCCGGCGCACCCACAGAGAACGCCCTCCCCCTGGGGGCCACCAGTCGGCATTCTTTGACCGGTGGCACCCTGAGGAGACCCTCTCTGTGGGAGTGTATTGGGTGGAGGGAAGTTGATGCCGGCCGCAGGTGCTCCCCAAGGTATTCCGGACCCATGCCATGTAGGGCTTTGTAGGTCAATACCAGCACCTTGAACCTCACCCGGAAGACAACTGGGAGCCAATGCAGCTCACGGAGCAGAGGTGTAACATGGGAGTATCGGGAGACTCCCAACACAACTCTCGCGGCTGCATTCTGTACCAGTTGGAGCCTCCGAGTGGTCTTCAAGGGCAGCCCCATGTAGAGAGCGTTGCAGTAGTCTAAACGAGAGGTCACGAGCGCATGAGTGACTGTACGCAGGGCATCCCGGTCTAGATAGGGCCGCAACTGGTGCACCAGGCGGACCTGGGTGAATGTTGTGATTCAGGGTCAGCCTGTGGGTTCGGCAGTTGGGTCGGACGACTCAGATGAATTTTTTTTAAAAAAATCACCCAAAACTGGTAATTGGCCTCTGTATTGGGAGTCATCCCTTCCTATCAATGGCTTTTCAGGAGATGAACTTTTCACCTCTTTCAGTTCAATAGGTCAGAACCTGTTTCTTCTGGTCCTTCTATTTTCTCCTTTGTCTCTTCTCCTTTAAATATAATCAATACCACAGTACAAGGGTTTCCTCTAATTTTATCCCAGTAACAAAAAGCTTGTAAGATTATTGGGGCTTAGAGAAAGTATGACCCAAAGTCACCCATTACGTTTAGTGGGAAGGAACTATGCTAAGCCTAAGTCAGATACATTGTTCCAAATACATTCTAACCCCAAGCTTTTCCCTAGTGTGCACCCCTAACATGCCCATGGAACACATCTTTTGGGCTCTCTCATCATAGCTATCATGACAGTGAGTGTTAAAGAAGTATTTACAGCACAGATGAAACTCTTCAAGGCTCCTCACAGAGAGAGAAAATCTTTTTACAGTACCAAGCAACTAACATACTATATGTTCTTTAGGATAACTGTATGTATAGTAGTGTTTCTTCTTTACTAGTACAAAGTGTTGTCTAAGTTCATTGCACTAGGCTGAACAAAATGTTTTGACAAACTCCATCTATTTCACTTAACAGGTTATTTTTACTTCTTCATAAAACCAATGAGCCAGTCCTAAATGTGGTATCACACAATTTACTAAATCAGGTCATAAGTCCCATTGGCACACAAAAAAAAGTCTTTCCAATTTCAGATGAAACACTTGCGGAAATATTTAAGTAAGGAAAAGATACTTTAGGAAAGGGAAGAGCTCTGAAAGTGATGTGTTTAATGTTTAAAGAAAGAAAGAAAGAAAGAAAGAAAGCAAAAAGAGACAGAATGCTCTAAATACAATGATGTGCTTTGAATACAATGGGAAACATTAAATATTAATCAGAACATCCATTCATCTTTTGGAGCACCTTTTTTTTCAACTCGACCCAAGCAAGTCACATGGAACAATTTGCTATCTTTATGAAAGTCTTTTCAAGTGTGCTGTTCGCACTGGGCAAATACTCAAAAGGAAAAGGCATATTGTCATAAGCAAAAACAGCCATATCCCCCCAGAAGGCTCAGCATGGCTCCTTTGAAGGCTTTCTCCAGCTGTCTGCACATATTTGCATGAACGCCCATCTGCTTTGGTGATAGTCCTAGCAGAACTGCTGTCTGAGCATTCACACACATGCACAGGGGAAGCTTTCAAATCAATTGCACAAAGCTTTCCAGTGGATGTGGCTGCTTTAGCAATTTGAGAAATGGGACTTCACACATGCCAAGTGCTTTCTAATATATTTTTTTTGCACAGCCCTAATTGTTTCCAATAATATTGTAGTAGTGAGAGAAACCAAAATAACATTGTGAGTAAAAAATAATGATCTAGTCCCACTTGAGGCATGAATGCGAGCTGGGTGACTTTGCACCAGACATTCTATCTCAGCCCATAGTTTTAGGCTAAGGCAGCAAGCTGGTCAGTCAATTCCTACTGCAACCAATCGATCAACTCTTGACTGAACCAAAAACAATGGACCTTGCACTGGTGAAAAAATGCAATGAAGAAAAGAAAAGAAAACTGTAAACCAGACACTATATATAAAAGCTTTGAAAATCTGGGTTCCCATATCAGTTATATTTTCTGTTAGGTTACTTATTGATGCTTGGTGTGTAATATTTTAAAATGTTACTTAAATGATTTTTTAAAAAAAAGTTAACCTAGCTATTTGTACGTCGTGGCAATGTTTCTTCTTGATTTAGGCCATACTTTATCCCTGAGTCAAATTAATGAAATCCCCGACATATTTGGATTGTTTGAATCTGCTACGGCAGTATCACTTTATAGATTTCATTGAAGAAAATCAATCTTGAATGCCTCCCCAGGGGTTATGCTGTGCTGCTAAAAGTATTTAAACGCCAAGAAAATACACCTGAATCTGCAAAATCCATTGCTGTTATGTTATGGTTTTTTTTTTAAGCAGCTGGGAATTTTCATTATCTGAGTGGGTTAAACTATAACCCTTAAGGCAGAGTTGAGCAAACTCCTGCCACATTATCTTGGAGCAAAATATCATAATAATAATAAAGTTGGAAGGGACTTTGGAGGTCATCTAGTCCAACCCCCTGCTCACGCAGGAAACCGTATACCATTTCAGACAAATGGCTGTCCAGGCTCTTCTTAAAAACTTCCACTGTTGGAGCATTCACCACTTCTGGAGGCATGTTGTTCCACTGGTTAATTGTTCTAACTGTCAGGAAGTTTCTTCTTAGTTCTAGGTTGCTTCTCTCCTTGATTAGTTTCCATCCATTGCTTCTTGTCCTGCCTTCGGGCGCTTTGGGGAATAGCTTGACTCACTATCCTCAGTACTAAGGATCTAAAAAGTTGCAGCTGAGACCTTATTTGCACAAACTGTATAGTAAGAATTCTACTTAAGTATTGCTTACAGTGCATGCAGTTTCAGACCCTCTTCACTTTTGCCAATTTTGTTATGCTGCAGCCTGATTCTTCAGTTTTCATTTCCCCCCCCCAATAATCTAAGCTCAGTATTTTTTATTCATTTTATTTTAATTCCATTTATATCCCGCCCTTCTCCGAAGACTCAGGGCGGCTTACAAGCTTAGCAGTAGCCTTCATTCTATGTATATGCCTGCTTATTAGGGCTTTCATACACCCCCCAAGCGGCATTATTACAAAGTCAGCTTAATTGCCCCCAACAATCTGGGTCCTCATTTTACCTACCTCGGAAGGATGAAAGGCTGAGTCAACCTTGAGCCTGGTGGGATGCGAACCTGCACTAATTGCAGGCAGCTGGTGTTACTTAAGGAGGCATCAGCCCACTGCTCCACCAAGTACCCCATAATGGCAAAGTGAAAACAGAATTTTAGAAATGTCTATAAATTAATTAAAAAGAAAAAAACCCTAAAATATCACATTGGCACAAGTATTCGGACCATTTGCAAAAACATGTGAAATTTAGCTCTGGTGCCTCCATTTTTATTGATAGTTGCTGACATGTTTCTACACCTTGATTGGAGTCCACTTCTGGTAAATTCAATTGATTGGACATGATTTGGAAAGGCACACACCTCTCTATAGAAAGCCTCACAGCTGACAATGCAAAAGCCATGGAGTCAAAGGAACTGCCTGCAGAGCTCAGAGACAGGATTATTGCAAGGCACAGATCTGGGGAAGGCTAGAATAAAATTTCTGTTGAACTGAAGGTTCCTAAGAACACACTAGCCTCCATAGTTCTCAAATGGAAAATGTTTGGCACAGCCAGTACTCTTCCAAGAGCTTGTCACCCACTCAAACTGAGCAATTGGGACTGAGGGGCCTTAGAGAGATGGCCAAGAACCCAATGGTCACTCTGACCGAGTTCCAGAGATGCTGTTTGGAGATGGGACAAAGTTCCAGAAGGACAATCATCACTGCAGATCTCCACTGATCTAAGCTTTATGGCAGAGTGTCTAGAGGGAAGCCTCTCCTCAGTGCAAAAAACATGAAAGCTACTTGGAGTCTGCAAAAAAGCAAGTGAAGGACTCTCAGACTGTGAGGAACAAGAATCTCTGTTCTGATGAAACCAAGATTGAACTGTTTGGCCTCAATCTTAATTCTAAATGTCTGGAGGCTGCCCAATATCATCCCAACAGTGAAGCATGGTGGTGGCAGCATCATGCTGTGGGGGTGTTTTTGAGCAGCAGGGACTGGGAGACTGGTCAGGCTTGAGGGAAAACTGAATGGAGTAAAGTACAGGGATATCCTCAATGAAGACCTGTTCCACAGCATTCAGGACCTCAGATTGGGATAAAGGTTTACTTTCGAACATGACAATGATCCTAAGTACACAAACAAGACAACACAGGAGTGGCTTAGGGACAACTCTGTGAATATCCTAGAGCAAGGGGGTCAAACTGCCAGCCCACGGGCCAGAGTGTCAAGGAGAAACCGAGCCCATCCCATTGCCGGCAATGGGAAAAAGTTCCGATACGTCGTGCGACGTCACGTGACGTTGCGAGTTTGACATGTATGTCCTGGAGCGACTCAGCCAGAGCCCTGACAATCCTATGGAACATCTCTGGAGGGATCTGAAAATGGCTGTCTACCAACAGTTGCCATCCAACCAACTCAGCTTGAGAGGATTTGCAAGGAAGAATGTCAGAAAATCCCCTAATCCAGGTGTGCAAGGCTTGTCACATCATACCCAAAAATACCCAAGGCTGTAATTGCTGCCAAAGGTGCTTCAACAAAGTACTGAGTGCAGCGTCTGAATACTTATGCCAATGTGATATTTCAGTTATTTCGTTTAAATAAATTTACAGGTATTTCTACAATTCTGTTTTCACTTTGTCATTAGGGGGTGTAGATTAATGAGAAAAATGTATTTCAACAACTGTAGAATCAGGTTGCAGCATAACAAAATTGAGAAAAATGCAGGGGATCTGAATACTTTCTGAATGCACTGTAAGTGCTTCCCATATATGTATCATCACCATGGTTCTTCCCTGCTCTAAAGCCATGCTCTTTATTAATTTTTAAATTTACTTTTAATTATGGAACACTTCACAAATTTGCACGTCTTCCTTGCACAGGAGACAAGCTAGCCTTCTCTGCATCATTTCAATTTTAATAAATTTGTTGCCTAAGAGAGCACTCCAAAATCATTTTAAGGGAGGGTTTTGCCCTGCAATGTCCTATTACTGTTTTCACATTCTGATCTCTGCACACTTTGTAGTCTGAATGGGACACACATATTAGAACAGATGTAGGTTCCCCATGGAACTTTGGGCTGAAAACAGAAAGAAAAGGAGTTGGAGATAACAGGCACTGATGTTAAAGGAAGGTGAATAAAGCTCAGTGAATTTCCAGTTCACTATCTGGCCAGTTTGCTTCTTCTTAATCATTTCCCTGGCTATATGGCAAGATTCTATTTAATCCATGGAACAATCCTGTGGATATGAATGGTCTTTAAGTCAAAGTCCTGTCAATTTCAATGTTTCTACTCTAGCTGAAACCAAATCTGGATCCCAATTAATCAGACAATGGCCTGCTCAGGCCTAGCAAGGATCAAACATTTTGAATCTTTCCCTGGAATCTTAACCCTTCAAATATTTTCAGAAAGATACAGTATTTCAAACACATCAGTGATCAGAATATCTATCTATCTGTCTATCTATCTATCTATCTATCTATCTATCTATCTATCTATCTATCTATCTATCTATCTATCTATCTATCTATCTATCTATCTATCTATCTATCTATCTATCTATCTATCTATCTAGACAGACAGACAGACAGACAGACAGACAGACAGATAGATAGATAGATAGATAGATAGATAGATAGATAGATAGATAGATAGATAGATAGATAGCAGTTTGTTCCTTGCCCAACATTTTTCAACCATACTTTCTCTGAAGGTGGCAAAATTAAACCATTTCATAATACCTTTCAAGTTGAAAAGTAGCCAGAAGGAAAAGAAGTTGGGGAAAAAAACTGATTTGCACCAGGACATTAAAATTGTACTAGAGCAACAAGACCATGTTTTATCAGAATCTTTGAAGTCCACGATCTTCTCACTGTGTAGGCATGCATTTAAATGTCCTGTTAATCTCTTTTCAACTGTTAAACATACTTGGCAAAAATGGACAAACATTTCTCTCTCTGATGACTTCAGTTTCTCCAAAATTGATACGTGGATAATAATACGAGATAATAATCATTGTGAACATCTTATTTTTTTGAAGATAAGATTGGGTTAAATGTAGTTAATTAATAAACAGAAGAATCTTAAGTGGTTGTCATCTGACTATCCTGCAGATTCCTTACGTTGTCTGTTAATTAATTTTATCTCTGATTCCTCAATGACAGTAAGGAAATGTAGCAGATGGTCTGAATATATATTAACAACATTCCGATTGTTCATATAGGCCTCTTTTTTATTTTGTAATTAAAAACCAAACACAGGGAGCTAATAAGAGCTTTAAATTTATTCATGCTAAATTCCATGTTTGGGGCTGAATGTGTGAACAACTGAGATCACAAATAAAGAAGAAAAATCACTCTCTCATTTTTACACCGATATAAATTATAGTTAAGTATCAAATTTCAGCCTGGACTTTGATAGAATGGTCTTGAAAATGACATTTTAGTAATAAAAGGACTTTACAAGAGGATAAATTTGTTGTATACATCCTGGCAATGTAAATAATTTCTTTTATTGTGTGGCTTATCTATAGCATGGTAGACAACATAAATCACAATAATTAAACTTGGAATATGCTACATAAATGTTATTACTATTAAATAACTATGAATATATTTAAAGTGTTCTTTTTATGAAGGTCAGTTTATATTTTTCCATTTCTTCTCTTCCCCAGTTTTGTCTTTTGGGAACGTTTTGGAAGAAAACACTTTATTAAAATTCTTCACATTTCAATAGGGCCATCCCTGAAGATTTTAGGAATAAAACAATTTTGCAAGAAACAAATACGTGAACGATATAATGCTACAAAATGCAGAGTCTGTTATTTTCCAATTACATATCTAATAAATTTAGGTTTCTTCTAAACTATTAAGAAAAAAGAGGAAAGGGTTTTTTATATAAATTAAAAATGCAGGCATTTTTGCTATTCTTGTGGCATAATAAATACTTGAGGGCAGTCTAGGCATTTGAACTTTATATAAAAATCGGATGGAAATATGAGGATTTTTCTTAGTCTGAATATTAAGCAACATCATGCAGTTGACTGGATTTCTCATGGGAGAGAATCTGTTATTTATTATTAATAAACTGTCATACTTATATACTGGCTTATTGTAAAAGCTTAATTCAGTGTGCATGGATGTCTCCTGTGATTTTATCCACATAACAACAACCTGTGAGGTAGACTGGTCTAACAGAACGTAACTAGACCCAAGTTTCCCAGAGTATCACAGACTTCTTCATAGCTCTTCATAAAAATGTGTGTGTATTTAGAGACTTTTGTTACCCCCACTCCATACGTACCAAGATTTATTTCTTATGCAAGAGAATCATATAGATACAATAAATCTCAATATTATTTATAATACTCAATTACAGGTGCTGAAGGAAGCGGAGGATGAGAAAAAAATGTGTAATAACTAAACTAATACAAATTACATCTGTCAGGGCATAAATTGGGAAATGTTTTGTATGCATAATAAAGCAAAATAATAAAACCCGAAAGTTATTTAGAGAGATAGTAAGAAATTAATCTTAGTTTCCAACTTTGTTCACAAAAGGTACAATCCACACTGAGGCCCTTTATTCCTCAAATGATATTATCCACAGATCACAAAAACACTTTCAAGAAGTACTGAAAGTACTTGTCTTTACTTGCTCATTTTGATAAAGGGGGTTGATAATCATTTCCTTCCTCTGATTTTCACTGATAGAAGTGTCACATAATCATACATATAATAGCAATAGCACATAGGACTTAGACTTATATACCACTTCATAATGCTTTACAGCCCTCTCTAAGCGATTTACAGAGTCAGCATATTACCCCCAACAATCTGGGTCCTCATTTTACCGACCCTGGAAAGATAGAAGGCTGAGGTCAACCTTGAGCCAGTCAGGATTGAACTCCTGGCAGTAAGCAGAGTCAGCCTGCAATACTAATTCCATCCACTGCACCATCACGGCACCTAATGTAATTCTAGGTCTCCCAATGTGGTTCCTGGAGCCCCACTATGCCACAGACTACTTCCTTAGTGCCCACTTGGTCCCTGGAAATTACATGATTTCTAATCTTCTTTAAAAAAATAAAATAAAGGGGAAACTTGCTGATGTGAACAAAGAAATTTAGGAAGTCTCCTACAGAACAGTGGCCTAGAAAAGATGGTACATAACATTCTAATAAATTCAGGGGTTTGTATCTATGTTCCTCATAGCAATCATTTTGTGAACAGATAAGTAATACCATTAATCATTTCATGTGATTTTTTTACAGCCCATCCAAATAGTCAATGGGCCCCCAAAAAAATAGGCTCAGCCTTCTGCGTTTTAACTCAGCCTGAAAGTCCCTTTATTCTTCAAGGTTGAGAGCTTCATATATGATATGAATTCTCCACCACAAAACTTTTCTCTGGATTCCATTCCACCAAGATCATACAGTAATTAATTCCCCCCTCCTTCCATTTTTTTAAAAAAGGATCCTAAAAACAATAAATGTATATTTTACTGTAACATCACTGATTATGTTTCGTGCTTATTGATTCTCAGTGAGAACACCACTTTTGACCAAAGAAGCAGGCAACATACACTTCAAAGACTAAGGAATTCTCATAGGAAGTCAAAGAAAACAACTTCTGCTCCCATTTCATGCTTTAGTTTTGGCCGAAAGGGCAAATAAGGTCATTTTGCTACTCAGATTTAGGGAAGTTATCCCAAGGTAATGAGGAGCCAAAAGTGAGCTCCATATTGTCTATCAAACAATGACTGCATCAGCAAGGAACAAACAGCTTTCCAGATCTTGTTGGGTAGCAGTAGTATGTAGGTGGGAAATGGAAGTTTGGAATCACATGAAGGTTCCAGTTTCCTTACCTCTGACAAATATTACACGTATCTAGGTTACTTCACTGTTTTCATGCATGCACATTCTATTATATAGTATCTGTGCAAATGTAATAAATAGTATCACATTTGTAGATATCTCACAATTGATATAAGTCCACATATTCTGTTGCTTAGTAAATAGCTATAGCTTTTCAGTATATGCCTTGGCCACCCTAGTATAAAATAAAATTGTCCTTCCTTCCTTCCTTCCTTCCTTCCTTCCTTCCTTCCTTCCTTCCTTCCTTCCTTCCTTCCTTCCTTCCTTCCTTCCATCCTTGATTTCATTTGCATTGTCACAGCCACATTTAAATACAGTTCTGCTCCCACTGGAAGATCTGCATTCATGGATGGTACACTGCTTTATTTTCTCAAACAGGTCTAAGCAGGAGGCTGTTTTGGTTCCTGCCACCATTTATTAACATTGATTGCTCCATGCAATTAAAGCTGAGGTATATTTGGAGACAATAACCACTTAAGTGCTTAATCTTCACTAGTGGCATCTAACTAACATATCCAGCTCTCTGCAAAGCATAAGGTGGTTAGTAATTAGTATTAGGAAGCAACTTTGAAAACAACCCCCCCCAAAAAAAAGTGTTTTCCTCAGGTGACAGGTAGGCTATTTCATTTACCTTTTCTGTCCTCCCAAAGTTAAATGTAAAAATACATAATACAACAGTTGGCTGATCAAGAAACTGAAGCTGGCCAATGAACATAACAACAGCATTAGCGCTTAGACTCACAGTGCTTTACAGCACTCTCTAAGACAGTGGTTTACAGAGCTAGCATTTTGCCCCAAATAATCTGGGTCCTTATTTTACCAACCTCAGAAGGATGGAAGGCTGAGTCAACCTTGAGCCAGTCAGGATCAAACCACTGGCAGTCAGCAGTATTAGCCTTCTGTACTGCATTCCATTGCACCATCACAGCTCAATAACATAACAGTTATTTAGGAGTATTCACTTTATAGTTTCACTAAAGCATTGATTTGCCTCCCTTTGCTGACAACCAAGGCAGAAATTGGTTTAGTTGTTTTTGTTTCTTTTTTATGTTAGCAAAGTTGAAAGGATGAAACCAAAGAAGCATGAAGTGATCACCAAGTTGACACATGATGTCTGTACCACAGTCAGCTACTCCTTATTTATCTGTACATGGCATATCATGACAACTACAAGGAATAATCCAATTTTTGCTTTTTGTTGTTGTTGTTGTTGTAGTTGAGGAAAGAAGTCCTGAAGTTTGGACTTATATAAGAAAAAATCCCGTGTAGGTGTCATGCTTCACAGAACCATGATCAGAATTCTAATCCAAGAATTTTGTGAACATATCACAGTGACACACTTTCAGAATTTCAGCTCTCAACCTTGAAGAATTGAGGCACTTTCAGGCAGAGATAAAACCCAGCAGGCTAAGCCAGCAGTTGAGCTTTTCTTTTTCTGTCACACAAATGGAAGCACATGAGGGATCAATCATAACTCATAAAGCTTTAGTCAGTATTAGTACATTCAGCTATTAATCAAGCTAAGTTGCTTTGATTAGCGCATTTGGAAACGACCCTGTACCCTTACTGAATTGTATCATAAACACAAGGCAAGCCTTAAGGAGATTCAATTTACATTTTGAAAATGGAGAAGATATGAAGTTGTAAAAGTAGAGACACCAAAAAAAGAAAAGAAAAGAAAAACAGAAAAAGAAATTCGATTGGATTTCTGGTTCCATCTCTTGAGCACTTGCCTCAGCACAAAGTTTACTAGTTTATCCAGTAATGGCCATTCTGTGTTCCGGACCATTGACTCCTAATGACTTCCACAGTTTTCAAAAGCCAGTTTCTGATTTTTGCATACTCCTCAGAACATGCATAACCAATTACAAAATGACATAGCGAGTTACATAAATTTGTTATAGCTGTTTGGCACCTAAAATATTACAGAATAAAAAGCAAATTTTCCATGTTGCTTTGGTCTTCTTTGAATTCCATCTTAGTCTTTTCCTACAGAGCTTTCACTTCAGAAATAAAGACTTTTTAGCAAAGACTGTGGGAAAAGACGAAGAGAAGTCTTATCTTATTACATGAGCTGAGCCGTGTCTCAGGCTGGGTGAATCCATGTGAGCCAGGAGGGGCCAGTACATGTTAAAAGTGTTCAACAGGAAGATCCCTTGGCATGCTTTATAGTATTTTCAGATGACCAGGGGTGGCACAAATTGCAGAATTTTCTTCAACCAGAGTCACATTGCTTGGAGTCCCCTCCAAGCTCTTTAACAAAGATAAATGGCTCTCCCAATTACTTATAATCTGATGAAAGCTGGGAATAATTCTCTTGACTGTTCTTACTGGAAGGGAGAGGCCAAGTGGTACTGACAAGCAGTTGAAACAGTGGAGGGACATGAAAGGATTATTATGATATTGACCTCTTCTTGTTGGACAAAAAGATCTTCAGAACGCACTGTTGGAGACAGTTGTCAACAGCCCACTCAGTGTGGGCTGAAAGGGTTTTAGTGAAAGTTGTGTGCAACCCTGAACAAACAGCCTAGAATTATATTGGCCAGCAATTGTATAGAATAAGGGTGGGCAACTATGGCCCTTTTATGACCTGGGGACTTCAACTTCCAGAATTCCTGAGTCAGGAGGATGACTGGTTTAGGAATTCTGGGAGTTGAAGTCTACAGGTCATAAAGAGCCATAGTTGCCTACCTGGGTGTAGAATATGGAGTGGTCCTTTCCCCATACACTACCAAGGGCACCTGTCATGGTTAGGGCCATGCTGGAAACTTCTTTTTCGTCCTCTCATTGAGACAGGTCTAAAAGTGAAGACACAATACCCATACAACTGCCACATTCAGTAAATATGTGGTATGTTGTAGGACAGAGTTGGTTATCTCCCTCTAATGCCTCCTTAAGTAACACCAGCTGCCTGCAATTAGTGCAGGTTCGCATCCCACCAGGCTCAAGGTTGACTCAGCCTTCCATCCTTCCGAGGTAGGTAAAATGAGGACCCAGATTGTTGGGGGCAATAAGCTGACTTTGTAATAATGCCGCTTGGAGGGGGTGTGAAAGCCCTAATAAGCAGGCATATACATAGAATGAAGGCTACTGCTAAGCTTGTAAGCCGCCCTGAGTCTTCGGAGAAGGGCGGGATATAAATGGAATTAAAATAAAATAAATAAATAAATGTGAGAAGTGAGACCCCTGAACACCCTCCCCACTCTTACACACACAGACCTTCAAGATTAAAGGCACCAGTACCTTGGGAGAAAAAAATGTGTTTCTGCCTCAGCAAGCATCAGCTAGCTAATGAAGAGCTAGAAGCAAAAAGGCAGCAAAGGATGCAAATACATTTTGCTAATGATAACATTGCTTTCAAGAACCATCTGCTCTCTATCTTGGAAGTAAATTATTCTGTTCTGATGTGTTTGACCCTGTGATTCTCCCTGGAGTATATTTCTGCCTTGACATCCAAATCCCAGCATTTTAACTTCTAGTTTTAACTATGCAGTCTCACATTTCTTCGTCATAATTCAACTGTATAATGCTCTCTTTCATGACTTTGATTGGGTATCCTTCTGGTTTCACTGAAGCAAACTGAATCAATTCTACATCCCAGTTAAACCAAGCAAATCTGAGTCATTTTGCATAAGACTGCCTCATCCTTCTTCAGATTATGCATAGTAATACCAAAGCCTGATGTGACATCAAGAGTTTTCATACTGCCTAACTTCTCCAACAATGGATTTGAACAGAAGCAAGGAAACTCGTGAAAGGGATTAATGTTATGGTTTGCACTGTTAGACATTAAGGCAAACAGTATAAAGGGCTGCTGCTTCAGAACCAACTTTAAGAGAGTTGAAATTCTATCTCAGAGAAAATAATGAATTCACTTTATCACAGGAAAGAATACTAGAAATTGTGGTTCAACTATTTCAAGGAGAAGCTTTTGTTCAGGAAATATAGATGGTTTTTCTTTCGTTCTGCTTTGCTTGAATAAACCACAGAAATAAATGTCTTGTTTTTTTATAGACTCTTTGTTCATTAAACTTAGATTCTTCTGATTTGAATTAATTTACAAATTATTATTTACAGATAATATTGTAGCAAGAATTGCTTATTTCAGTTAGGAACATAAATTCATTATTGTTTAAAATAGCATGTCTCAAGACAAAACAATGTGTTAGCCATTTAATTCTACATTTAAATCAAGGTTTGGTTTTGTTCTGTGTACCATACATGCCAAGTCATAGTGACACTGGGATCTCAATATAGAACAGTGGTGGGGAATTAATTTTCCAAGGCACCACATGAGAAACTGGAAGTGTTGTGGAGGGCCTGCCCTGCCCCCATCCCCTGACACTGCCACTCCAGCCTCTGCTGATGCCACTCTGCTCCTGCCCTGCTCTCCACCCCCAAATCCATACCTCCGATGCTGCCAATCATCCCACCACCAGTGTTGCCGCAGGCTAGACATGGCTAGACGTGGCTCACAGGCTGTAAAATGTCTGTTATGGAAGGTACTTTAAATATTAGGTTTACCATACCTAAAATTCTTTAAAAGAAAATAACAACAACTTATTCAGTTCTCTCTCTCTCTCTCTCTCTCTCTCTCTTTCTCTCTCTCTCTCTCTCTCTCCCTCCCTCCCTCCCTCCCTCCCTCCCTCCCTCCCTCCCTCTTACTCTCTCCTGCACTTTGAGAACCTGACTAGGATTACAGCAAGAGTCATTCCCCAAAGTGTTCCAAGTCTTTTATATTTTTATTGCTTTTTTAATTTTCTTGTACTTTGGGCTTTTTCTTTGATTTTTGTCTTTTTTCTTTTCTCATGGGTGTGTCGGTGTGTGTCTGTGTGCATATAATTGAAAACTTAAAACATTTTGCCATTTCAGCAAGGTATTAACTGGATCAAAAATGGATTTGCTCACCTGCATAGCAATTTTGACTTACTTTGCTGCCCTTTCTTCACTGTGTTATGCAAGGACCTGATCATGATTATGAATTCAAGGAAGTCTTAATTTTATTTTAATAATTAGAATCCAGGCTGCCCAAGGCCAAGGATTGTATGACTCCCAGTTATTATTAGATGTTGGAGAGCAATAGAGCTTAAGTCAGATGCAAGAGAATTTGTAACAAGCAATTATGAGCATGCATAAGGTTAATTAGCCAAGGAATCATGAGAAGATCCCTTATGGAAGGCAGAGTAAATAAGAAGTAATATATTAGTGGTGGGGGGAACTTTCTGATAAGAAAAAAAGTGTGATTTCAGGAACCATGCAATTGCCATTTGAAAAAAACAAAACAAAAACAAAAATAAAACAACAACAAATAAAAACCACACCAGGAATTTAATTTTAACCAAAGAGTCATAGAAGCTACTCCAAGTCCACATGGTAGTTCAGGTATCCTTAACTAGAGCCCTAGATAAATAAAAGCATGCAATAGAATTCCTGGCATATGTTTGTTGGGGGCAATTAAGCTGACTTTGTAATAATGCCGCTTGGGTGTGTATGTGTGAAAGCCCTAATAAGCAGGCATATACATAGAATGAAGGCTATTGCTAAGCGCATTGGTTTGTGCTTAAATTGTAAGCCGCCCTGAGTCTTCGGAAAAGGGCGGGATATAAATGGGATTAAAATAAAATAAATAAATAAAATAAAAGAAATGAATTTCATCTTTCGCTTACTATAATGCAAGTAGGAATGTATTGAAGCTTCAGTATGGCCGGTCCAAAACTTTTTGTTATGAACTGAGATAATTTTTTTTGAGTATTTAAAACTTGAAAGTATAAATATTAAAAGTTAAAATTGAATATTTATTTGTTTCCAAAGATTGAATGTAAAAGTAATTAAGATATATATAAGCTAAAAATCTATTGAAAAATGTAATGAACATGTTTTATTTAGCTGATATAATAAGAATTGTACTAGCTTAATATGAGAGGCGGTTCGGGTCTGGATGGGGAGGAACAGACTTCAACTCAACCCTGACAAGACTGAGTGGCTGTACATTCCGGCATCCCGGGACATTCAAAATGTTCCATCGCTTTCTGTGGGGGGTGAGTTTTTACCCCCCATGGATAGGGCTCGCAACTTGGGAGTCCTCCTAGACTCACGGCTTACCTTAGAAGAACACATAGTAGCCGTGACTAGGGGAGCTTTCGCTCAGGTTCGCCTGGTGCGTCAGTTGCGGCCCTATCTGGACCGGGATGCCCTGTGTACGGTCACTCATGCGCTCGTGACCTCTCGTCTTGACTATTGCAATGCTCTCTACATGGGGCTTCCCTTGAAGACCACTCGGAGGCTCCAACTGGTACAGAATGCGGCCGCGAGAGTTGTCTTGGGAGTTTCCCGGTACTCCCATGTTACACCTTTGCTCCGCGAGCTGCATTGGCTACCAGTTGTCTTCCGGGTGAGGTTCAAGGTCTTGGTGATGGTTTTTAAGTCCTTACATGGCATGGGTCCGGAATACCTTGGGGACCACCTGCTGCCGGCGTCGACTCCCCTTCGCCCTGTGCGTTCCCACAGAGAGGGCCTCCTCAGGGTGCCTCCGGTCAGGGAATGCCGGCTGGTGGCCCCCAGGGGGAGGGCCTTCTCTGTGGGCACCCTGGCCTTGTGGAATCAACTGCCGGTTGAGCTCCGGATGGCACCGGATCTCCGCTCCTTCCGGCGCGGCCTAAAGACCCATTTATTTGAACAAGCTGGCTGAAGTAGCCGAAGGACCGCTCGGAACGACAGGCTAGTAACAACAGGTTTATTAAGAGCCAGGCAACATAGAATAACTTGTCCGGCTTTTATAGCCGGCAGCTGGTCGCGAGGACCAATCAGAAGTGTTTATTTTGGCGCCGTGTCAGACAGGGACCAATCAGCGTCGTCTTCATCTGACAGCTCCGGCTTCCGCGTGGTCGGGTGTTTTGACAGCCGCGAGCTGTCAGTGGTTGCGCCTGCGCTGTGCGGTGGACGCTTTGACAGCTCAGGCTTCCTCACAGTCCGGAGTTTGACAGCCGCGAGCTGTCAATGGTGGCGCCTGCGCTGTGCGGGGAACTTTGACAGCTGTCAAAGTTCCCGCGTGTTTTCTGTCAGGAGGTTTTCCGTTTATACTCTTGATGCTGCAGTATTATCGACTGTTAACATATATGCATATCTATTAATGGCTTTTTTACATATATAACACACCCCTTACCCCTCCCCTGGTTCGTTTCTTTCCTCTTGAATGTTTGAACCTGCCCACTGATAGTCTTTTAGGTAGGTGGGTGGTCTTCGATTTCTGGTTGAGCGGCGAAGGGGTGGAGGGTGGTCTGGTTCTGGTCCTTCGTCTTGGTGTTCTTCTTCCTGGTTTGGGATAGGCGGCATTTCCGGTGGGCGTTGTATGTCGGCACTGGTTGGTTGCTCCGAAATGTGTGGTGGTTGTCTGGGTCTGAGCTGATCAATATGGCGGCGTATGTTGCCCTGTGCTTGCGTAGCTATAAGGTATGAGATGGGCCCTGTTTGTTTTATTACTGTCCCTTGGACCCACTTGTTTTTATCTGTGTATGATCGTGCCCAAATCAATTGACCTTGGTTGAGTGTGCGGGCGGGGTGGGGGTGCTGTTTTTCTTCTGGATATGTATCGGGGTGCAGTCTGTCCAGACGTGTTATTAGCCTCCTCCCCCATCTTAATTCCGCCGGTGATTTGCCGGTCGTAGAGCATGGTGTTGTGTGTTGTGCTAAGAGGAACTGGCTGAGGCGCCTCTGCCAGTTTCCATTAACGAATTTTCTTAACGCTTCTTTTGTGGATCGTACCATAATTTCAGCCATTCCGTTCGACGACGGGTGGAACGGCGCCGACGTGACCAGCCTAATACAATTCTTCATAGCGAAGATCTGAAATTCACGAGAGGTGAATTGAGGTCCGTTGTCAGAAACTATGGTGTCAGGTAGGCCGTGTGTAGCGAATATTTTCCGTAAAGCTTGAATAGTGGCTTGGGACGTTGTTTTTCTAAGGGGTGTGACTTCCAGCCATTTAGAGTGGCTGTCTACTACAATTAAGAAACTTTGGCCCTGGATGGGTCCTGCAAAATCTATATGTATACGTGACCAAGGGTTCCTTGTAGTCTCCCATTTATGGACCGGTGCCTGGGGTGGGTCATTCCTGGTCTCTTGACAGGTATAACACCCACCCACATACTTTTCTATTTGTTTATCTATGCCTGGCCACCACACATAACTTCTAGCCATCGCCTTCATTTTTACAATTCCTGGGTGTCCTTCGTGTAAAATTTGTAATGTTTGGTCAATGTTTTTCTCTGGTATGATGACCCTATTTCCCCATAGCAGGCAACCTCTATGTGTTGAGATCTCATTTTTCCTGTTATAATAAGGTTGGAATTGAGGTTGTGGATTTTGAGCTGGCCATCCTGTTGTGGCCCATTTGAGGATTCTGGCAAGTATTTTATCTTTGGCTGAATTATTAGCTATAATGTTTGCAGTCAGGGGGCATTCAGGAAGTTGGGAGATTGCTAAAATCTGGCTGGCTGGGGCTGGGTCTGAGTCTCTGGTTTGTATGGGCAGTCTGCTGAGGCAGTCAGCATGTCCCAATTCTTTACCTGGTTTATGTATTAGTTGATAGGAATAGGCTGCTAAGAATGTTGACCATCTTAAAATTCTCGGAGAGAGAATTTGTGGAGTAGTTTTGTTCCAAGTGAATATGCCTAGGAGGGGTTTGTGATCCGTAAATATAGTAAATGGTCTCCCATACAGGTAATCATGAAATTTTTTGACCCCTGCTACTATTGCTAGGGCTTCCCTGTCAATTTGTGCATAGTTTCTTTCGGCTTTGGACAGAGTGCGTGAATAGAAGGCTATGGGTCTGTGTGTACCGTCCTTAAATATGTGACTTAAGACAGCCCCGATTCCATAGGGAGAGGCATCGCAAGCGATGCATATTGGGGTGTCTTCTCTGAAAAGGGTGATAGTTGAACTGTGACAGATAATCTTTTTTAACGATTGGAAGCTATTCTCATGTTCTTTGGTCCAGGACCAAGTTGTACCCTTGTCTAGGAGTCTATGCAGGGGCTCTGCAATAGTGGCTTTATGGGGAATGAAGGCGTGGTAAAAGTTTAACAGTCCTAAAAAGGATTGAAGTTCTTGTTTATTCCTAGGGCTGGGTGCGGTCTGAATAGCCTGAAGTTTTTCTGAGGTGGGGTGAATGCCCTGGCTATCTATTTTGTACCCTAGGAATTCCGTGGATATGACTCCAATAGAGCACTTTTCCCGCTTAAGTTTGAGGCCGGCTTCTCTGAGCCGGCTCAGCACAGCTGACAGCCTGTCAGCTAAGTTTGCTTCGTTTTCTCCGGCGATGAGAACATCGTCGAAATAGGGGCAGACCCCGGGTATTCCTTTCAGGGTCTTCTCCATGATACCCTGAAATATACCCGGGGCCGCCGATATGCCAAATTGGAGCCTCTTAACTTTAAAGGCACCGCGGTGGGTGACAATAGTCTGGGCCTCCGCAGTGTCCTCAGTGACAGGCAGTTGCAAATACGCCTGTGTGAGATCGAGCTTGGCGAAAAGGGCGCCAGAGCGGATGGAAGCAAATACGTCCCTTACTGCTGGCACCGGGTAGGCATGGGGGCTGAGGGCTAGGTTGACTGTCGCCTTATAATCAGCGCACACTCTCACTTCACCATTAGGTTTGATTGGGGTGACAATAGGGGTCTCCCAGGTTCCCCCTTCTGTTGGCTCAAGCACCCCTAGTCCTACGAGGCGATCAAGTTCGTTTTCGATTTTTTCTTTAAGGGCAAAAGGTACCCTCCTGGCTCTTATCCTAATTGGTTGGATTGCAGGGTTTAGCTGTAAGGAGATGGGGGGACCCGTATATTTCCCTAAAGTGCCATCGAAAACGTCGGCGTACTTATCGCAAACGGCTTCTAGGCTGGGTGTTTGAATGGTGTTAACCCCCGTTAAGGCGATGCCTAGAGGGCTGAACCAGTTTAGTCCTATCAAGTTGGTACGGTTCCCTGGTGTAACTAAAACCTCCAGGGGACCCTTGAACCCCTTGTACTGCACTACGACCTTAGCTTTTCCTTCCAACGGAATGGGGGTTTTCTGGAAGTCAGCTAGGTGTACCTGAGTTTGTTTCAGGGGAATTTGCCCTCGGCCTTTCTGACAGATCTCCCGATAGGTTGTCAGCGAAATTAAGGAGACTGCTGACCCTGAATCTACTTCCATATGGCAGGGCACCCCCTGAATTCTGACCCAGATCTTAACCTTGGAGCTTATGCTGTTTACCCTGTCAATTGTCTCTACCAGGGGGCCTGAGTGGGGTTCTCTGCTGGCCTGGGCAGCCGGCCTACCTGGGGGGTTTGCCTCCACCTCATTGATGTTGTCCCGGCCCTTGCTGCGGCACACTGGCTTGATGTGGCCAGTCTTCCCGCAATTGTGGCATTTCGCGTTCCTAAAGCGGCAGCTTCCTCGGGCATGGTTGCCCCCGCAGCTGGCACAGGCGGCTCGTTGCTCGTAACGCGGTGGTGGCGGTGGAGGGTTCCTGGACCCCCGGCGGTCCGACGTTTTGCTCCTTCTCGGCTGCCGGTGCTCCATTCTGCGCTGTAGGGCTTCTCCATCGGTGAAATCTACCGACTCTCCGCTGTCGCTGAAGGCTGCGCTTTCCTGGTAGACGGTCGCGGGGGTCTCTGGGGTCGTGTTAGTCGGCTTCTTCTTGTGGCTGTGTTCGTATGCCATGATCTCCCTGGTCAACTCAGCCAGGTTCATGTCGGGTTTGGACGTCAGTTTCTTCTGTAGCTTCTCGTCCCTCAGACCGATCACCACCTGGTCTCTGATGCGGTCTTCCAGGTCGGGGAAGCAGCAGTTCCTTGCGGCGTGTCTGACCCCGGCGATGAACTCGTTGGCGGGCTCGTCCTGCCGTTGTTTCTTTTGTGCGAATTGCACCCGCCAGTACAGTTCTGATCGAGCCGGCATGTAGTATTTGTTCAGCTGGTCCACCAAGTCCGCGTAGGAGACTTCAGTGATGGGCACTGGGCTGAACAACCCGACGGCTGCATCGTACACCGGGGGCCCGCTGATGTACAGCAGAGCCGCGGCCTTTGCTCGGTCGTCAGTGATTTTACTGACGAGGAGGAATCCCTCGACTTGGCCGAGGTGTGATTGCCATCTCTCGGGATGGCGGGTATCAAACTCCCTCACACGGCCGAAGTTTGCCATGTCGTCCGGTCCTGGGTTGCTCCGATGGAAGTTAAAACTTCCGTGACAGCTCTTGCCGGGAACTTCCTTCCTCGGCCGTGACTTCAGCTCCGGAGCGATCCCACCTTCGTCGCCAGTGAAGTAGCCGAAGGACCGCTCGGAACGACAGGCTAGTAACAACAGGTTTATTAAGAGCCAGGCAACATAGAATAACTTGTCCGGCTTTTATAGCCGGCAGCTGGTCGCGAGGACCAATCAGAAGTGTTTATTTTGGCGCCGTGTCAGACAGGGACCAATCAGCGTCGTCTTCATCTGACAGCTCCGGCTTCCGCGTGGTCGGGTGTTTTGACAGCCGCGAGCTGTCAGTGGTTGCGCCTGCGCTGTGCGGTGGACGCTTTGACAGCTCAGGCTTCCTCACAGTCCGGAGTTTGACAGCCGCGAGCTGTCAATGGTGGCGCCTGCGCTGTGCGGGGAACTTTGACAGCTGTCAAAGTTCCCGCGTGTTTTCTGTCAGGAGGTTTTTCGTTTATACTCTTGATGCTGCAGTATTATCGACTGTTAACATATATGCATATCTATTAATGGCTTTTTTACATATATAACACACTGGCCTGGCCTGATGGGGAGTTAACTTAGGGTTTTAATATTTGTATATTTTTACTGTTTTATTTGGGCAATAATTTAATTTTCTCTTAACTTTTGTATTTCTGTATTTTTATTATATGCCCTGTTCACCGCCCTGAGTCCTTCGGGAGAAGGGCGGTATAAAAATTTAATAAACTATAAACTAAACTATAAACTAATAGACATTAAGAGAAAAAGAAAGGAAGCATCTGATGTTGAAAAAAAAGAAATTCTGATTACTAAGGTTAAGATATTTGGAAATTAATAGAAAATAAGAATGTTGTATTGTATTACTAATTAGATGATGTAAGACGGTGAGAATAGAATAGGTTTGAATAGATAAGATGTGTATCCTGAATATTAGAGTTTATGATGAATTTGATAATGGGAATTTTGGTTACTCAAAATTTGGAAATTATAATCAATAAATGCTAAATTCAAATATTAACGGGAAATTAAAAATTGGGAAAATTAATTAGGACATTGATTGTCTATAAGGACTGGATGTTAAAATAACTAGGATATGTATAAGGTAAAAATTATTGATAACTGTAAGAATGTTACTTTTATTCAATTGATATAATAATAATTGTATTAGTTTAAATATGAGACAGTAAATGCTAAGGGGAAAAGAGAGAAAATATTTAATGTGTTACTTTAAGATTTCTGTGAAAGATACTTGTACATTATTGAATTATTGGTTAACCCAGTTGCCATGTTGCTTTTTAAATACTTAAATGTAAAATTAGAAAATCAATAAAACTTTTTTTTAAAGAAATGTATTGAAGCTTCATTATGGCAGGTCCCAAACTTTGTGTCACCAGAGGCAGAATATCAGCTCTCCCACTTATGTTCTAAAACTCACAAATCCTCTTTCAAAAATTGTCCCTAGGCTTATTTTGCAGGAGGATTTGTGTTCACTTGCATTGAAGCAGCCCCATTCTTTGCTTTACAAGAGCTGTTTCTAAGCTTATTTAGAACAGCATCTTTCTGCTTTCCACAGTATCTATTACTCTGGTGATTATCCATCATAGAGATGCTACTTATCTAATATGGATCCTCTCTATTAGTTAATTTTATGGTTTTAATATGCAACTCAGTCAGAAACTTGCTCTTGTTCAAATAATTGATATTGTAAAGAATTAAAGACCAGAAAGCCAAGAGGGACATGGGATTGCTTAGAGGAATTCTTCTCAATGTTGCTTCAACTGTATGTCAGCACTGCAGTCTAGCAAGCTTAAGTAGCCAACACAAGGAATAAATAGATTGATGTGAATTAATTGGCCATTTCTTTGATAAGGTGCACCTACTGAGCCTGTAGCATGCTTAAGCTAAGCATGCTAAGCTAAGAGACTTATATTTATTCACAAAGTAATTGCCTTCAAAATCAAACAAAATAAATGTATTTTTTAAAAAAATACATCCTACCTAAATAACAGCTACCAGGTAATTAGATTGTGGGGGTGCTATGTTATCATTTTATTTATTTATTTGCTATGTACAAGATCTCCAGGAAATAATTTAATTGTGGCATGTTTCTCTCAAATGTTTGCTACAGCTTTATCTGATATATCAAATTGTCAGGCAAATTGTACATTCAGTAATGTGATAGGTTTGCAATGTAATGTAAATTAAGAAAGGCAAGGGGGGCAGGATAACAGAGAGATAATAATAATAATAATAATAATAATAATAATAATAATAATAATAATAATAATAATAATAATAATAATAATAATAATAATAATAATAATAATAATAATAATAGAAGGGACATTGGAGGTCATTTAGTCCAACCCCCTGCTCACGCAGGAAACCCTATACAATTTCAGACAAATGGCTGTCCAGTCTCTTCTTAAAAACTTCCAGTGTTAGAGCATTCACAGTTTCTGGAGGCAGGTTGTTCCTTGTGGTAGCAGGTCAGACCCATTATGAAGTGAAACATATTCTTGACTGTAGAATCTTTAAGGGGAAATTGCAATACCTAGTAAAATGGAAGGGATACCCATTGTCTGAAGCCATTTGGGTGAAATCTACTCATGTGAAAGCTGACAGACTTATCAAAAGGTTTTATGAGAAACACCCCAACAAACCAAAAGCCAGTTCCTAACTTGTGTTTTGTTTACATTACAGGATCTGTCCTTTTTGTAAGGGGGGCCGGATGTCAATGCTGCTAACATCAAATGTTATTGCTTCACAAGAGATAAAGAAGTAGCCATTTCATATGTTAAACTTGTGTATTGCTTTAAAAGATTTAGTTTAAGGTTGGGAGGGGGAATGAGTAGGATTGCACCTTCAAGGCCATCTCTCTAACTAAAGAAGATAAGGCCTTGGCGGGTTTTCTAATGGAAGGGAAAATGATTCTTTAAATTAATTGGAGAAATTAGAAAGGTGGAGAATTGTGTTTTAATCTATTGTGGGCGGAGATTTCAAATTACAGCTTCCTTTCGAGCAAGCATTTGCCGGTTTATTAGGCTAATAAAAGACTTTTAAGGTAAACGATGCCTCAGAGTCACTTGAAAAGCCCATACGTAGGAAACTTGACACCCGATATGTCGCGCAACATCAGATGACATCGTGAGTTTGATATGCCTGGTTTAGTGGTTCTTGAGAACCTTGGGGTATAGTCCATTTGGTCCTGGTGATTTGAAGTCGTCTAGGGTGTACCGGTGTTCACTTACCATTTTCTTGCCTATCTTAACTTGTGTTCCTAATCTGTTTTTTACAGTACTATTTTTGATAGGTTGGACTATTTTTTCCTTTTGTGTAAAGATGGATGCATATATCTAAGGGTGTGATTTATTCTACCTTGTAGCAGTTTGATTCAGATTCTTCTCCCAAAACAGAATGAAAAATTGTGTGGTGATAATTAGGTTTGCCACACCATCAGCCCCTTTGTTTACAAATCATTCCCAACACCCTTTAAAACCAACCAGCAATTTATCTATTTGTCCTGACATTTGCAGATCAAATACTTTCTGCACAGTGCTATCTTCAGGCTTGCTGTAAAGCATCTTCAGCCAATCATTGCTTACTCTTTAGGGTCAAACTAGATAATCATTGACTGTAATGTTTCTGGGGTTTTCAGTGCTCTGTGAATTAACAAACATCTTGTCTACCTTCTTTTAGAAAAAGATAAATCAGGCATGCATATTTGTCTGCAAGTACAGTATTTGTAGAATTGCCCAGTGAGTTGCAAAACCTTTTTCCTATGTGGTATGCTACTGTGATAGTTGCAAATAAAAAAATGGAACTACTTATAAATTCTCTGAGAAAGCTCAAAAACTTTCAATTCACAATGGGGCTAGATCAATAAACTATGAATAGTCCTTGACTTATGACCATTCATTTAACAAGCATCTGAAGTTATACCAGTGGTGAAATAGTAACTTATGACTTGTCTTTACACTTAGAATGGTTGCAGGGTCCCCACAATCATGTGATAAAAATTCTAGCTTGGCAACTAGCATATATTTATGATGATTTAGCATTGGGGTAATGTAACTGTAATAGAAATAAAGATAGAAATCCTGAGATACTGATTTATGTTTTTTTTTTAAAGGGAAGACTTGCATCCATTGCAATAACTCCAGCTGTAGACATTTTGCTGCCATTTTTTGTTGTTGTTAAGAAAGAAGGGCACCAATTGTAAGAGAATGCTACTTCATTCTTAACATAATTTTTAAATCTTTAAAATTACAGCCAGTCATTAGATTTAATGAATTATAAGTTTATAAGACCATTTAAGGCAGACATGTCGAACTTGTGACATCACATGACGTTGCACAATGTATCAGAGCTTTTTCTCCATTGCCAGCAATGGTGTGGGCACGGCAGTTTGACATCCCTGATTTAAGGTATCAATGCAGAAAACCTAAAAAAAATAGGTGATCTATCATATTCTTAAATGGCTGGTACCTTTTTGAAATACTATTTATATTTTTCAGTTTTTAGAGTTTAACTGCCATTTTGTGAAACTTATATCCAATGGGGGATTGCTCAGTAACTACAGTTTAGGGACTGAATGTTGTATATTCTCCTGAATGTTGTATATTCCAGAATTTCCTCACTTGTTTAGGTCTTATCTGCATATAGACACATTTTTAAAATATTTTTCCTCACCAGTACAGTGTCACTATTTTACTCTCCTTCACATCACTGGTTGGAAATTAAACTCATTACCACAGATCATTAGTCTGCACTTGACTTGCTTATAAGAAAATAAAGTTACAGTAATGAATACCAAGGGAACTGCTAAGTCTCTAAAGGACAATTTTATAATGTGTATGTAGCGGGGGAGGAAGGATCTCCATTGGCTTTAACTTCGCTAATTGAACAGGATAGATTTGGCTTTTGTGCTTTCTAAGGCAAATGAAGTAACAGAGAGTTATCAAGATTGAAAGCAGCTACTCTAGTGCAAAAGGATTCACTACAAGACACCTTCTATTTTACTGTAGTCTTCTTATCATTCTCTTGTAATTAACCCAAGTTTGGAGATATGTAGATTTCTGTCTGTCTGTCTGTCTGTCTGTCTGTCTGTCTGTCTGTCTATCTATCTATCTATCTATCTATCTATCTATCTATCTATCTATCTATCTATCTATCTATCTGGATGTTATTGACAACTATATGCAACACAAATCTAGCCCAGAGCAAAGGTGTCAACAGGGTATGGAAATATAGCCAGTAATATCTTCCTTGATCCTTGTTTCAAACATTTTTTTAAATATCCTTTTTAGTAATAAAATTAATTAATGAAGACTGTGATTCTAGTCTTTAGGCATGATGGGTGATTTGGGGCCAGTCACTTTCTCTCAGAGAAAATCATGGAAATGAGTGTGAGGTATGTTCTCCATCTTAAGATGTTTATAAAAATAATAAAGGCAAGATATACAAGCCTGAATATCTAAATGTTCCTAAGCAAGTCACTTGCTTCCAATTTACCACTGGACCCCACAAAAGCATAACGAGATTCCTTATCCACAAAGTTGACAGTTGGGACAAAGAACATTATCATTTTCAATATTGGTACTAGCTTTATTATTATAATATCTACAGTATCTACAAACAATGGGAATTGGCACATTATATTCTCAGGTTCCTAGCCATCAATGCAATATGTAAACATACTTTATGTCTGGCACAAGAAATAAGGAAACAAGGTGGTTCAAATGACTACAGGTGTATTGCATGCTAACACTGTCTACAAGAATCTGAACTACTAATGTTCAAAGCAAATTGATGGTAGATAAGTAGTTGACGGAATTCAAGCTGAGGTGGACTTAGATCATCTCCTGTACTTTTTTTCATTACCTGTCTTGTTTTAGATCTCTAGCAACTATAAAAAAAAATTGGCAGAAAACTGGCTGATCTGAAGATAGTTAGATCTGAAAAAGCAAGAAGCTCAGGGAAGGAAATTGCCTTCATAGAAATCTGATAGGTATCTGTATTGGGACTAATTAGGACTCTTAAAACATCAAGTCTTCCTCTTCATCAGAGGACTCTTCATTGTAATTCTGGACATCATCAATCCTGATAATCAACAACAGTATAAGACTTTTTTTCTGTGTATTACTTTTCCCCCCTTAAGATTCAAAATTGAAATAAAATAATTCCATATAGAACTTCCTAGGGGACACGGAATAAAATAAAGCAATACCTTTGAGCTCAATTTTATGAAACACTATTGCAACAGTAAATGTATTTAATAACCTTCATAAGAGCAGAACTTTAATTCCATGAAGGAATTTTTGCTTCAGAGTAATCAAGTCTGTGGATTTGGGGGATTCATTTAACTTATTCTAAACAAAAACATTTAGTTAGAAGACTCATCTGAATTTTAAACATCAATTGAATCTCAGTACACTGGGAAAGCTACACAAAACTGTTTGCAAAACATCATTTTCCTTTGGATAATAAAGAGAATTGTGTTGCAGAATAAGGAGGATAACCTTGACAGAGATCGGTCAGATCTGTTAACAAAGTGAGAATAGGAAAGACATAGTTTAAGTCCAAAACAAGAGTAAGGCAAGCATAAACAACTCAGGCAGATACCTCTCAAATTCACATGAGTATAAGGGGGAGAGGAGTAAACCACAATTAGACTAGTAAAATTATGTTGCCAATATTAATAAGGTATCCTTCATAATGGATTGACAAGAATTAACTGGTTTTTCTAAAATTAGAAGATGCATTACTAATATTTTGAGCCCAGTGTAGCACATTGTTTATTTCATGGCAAGAAATTCCCATGGTAACTGAATTCAAACTAACTGATGTAGGTATTATTCTGCATATTTTAAAACTTAAAAATACAGATGGGAAATACAAAACAAAGAATAGAATTTGAAAATCTTTCTTCCATATTGTACCCAGATATGGTTGAACTTTTCTTTGCAATATTCTTTATCACTTAATATACCGGCCAGGGATGCTGTTAATTATAATAATTATAAGAATAGTTGTAAGTTACAATGGACGCAAATAAGTACATAGATCTAGGGAACATCACTGCTAAAGAGCCTTGGTGGAGCAGTGGGCTAATGCCTCCTTAAGTAACACCAGCTGCCTGCAATTAGTGCAGGTTCGAGTCCCACCAGGCTCAAGGTTGACTCAGCCTTCCATCCTTCCGAGGTAAGTAAAATGAGGACCCAAATTGTTGGGGGCAATAAGCTGACTTTGTAATAATGCTGCTGGGGGGGGGGCGAAAGCCCTAATAAGCAGGCATATACATAGAATGAAGGCTATTGCTAAGCACATTGGTTTGTGCTTAAATTGTAAGTCGCCCTGAGTCTTCGGAGAAGGGCGGGATATAAATGGGATTAAAATAAAATAAATAAAAATAAAATAAAGGATAGTCATGAGTGGATGTAAGCAGTGAAGATTAGAAATATGAGACCAATATTAAAATCCACTGGATCAAGTAATGAGTAATTACTTGAGTAATGATAGTTGGGAATTGTTATAAGTCTACGTAACTCATTTTTATGATCCTGTAATCCCTTAATTGTTGGTAGAGTCTTCATATACACTAAAACTACCTTGCTTCTGTGTCTGAAGTTAAGAAAGTAGGAGCAAGAAGCTCCAGGTGGGACCTCAGATAATTTAATTTGAGTGGCTGTGATTCATATTAAATTATCCTGAAATGTTGAAGTATTTAATTAAAATGTTTTAATTTCCCTGCCATCACCTTTGCCATTTCCTTAGTACATATCTATTTTATTAAAACAGCCTGTGTTATTTTGCCTTCATTTTTACACATGGTCCATAGTTGTACACACACACACACACACACACACACACACAAACGTTTGTGTGTGTGTGTGTGTGTGTGTGTGTGTGTATTCAAAGGCATAAAAAATTCTAATAAGCTAGCCTTTGGCAAATTTTAGCCCACTTCAGTCTAACAAGGTCTACTTTTTAATTACAGCTGAACTTTCCTTTATAATATGTGGGCCTGTGGGATTTTGTTTTATTACTAACAAGTTGCAATGATGAAGAACTCTGAAAGTTTTCAGGGGACTTGGCTTCTTGGTTTTGCCTTTTCATAGAAAGATAATACAACTACTATTTATCCCATATTGCATCTTTAAAAATGAAAGAATAAATGTTTGTGATTCCAGGGAGAAGAGATTTCCTATGCATGCTAGATGTTTATGCAAAAAAATACACAAAAAATCCTTCCTTCCTCCTCCCTCCCTCCCTCTCTCCCTCCCTCCCTTACTTACTTACATAGCTATTCATCTTGTGTGCCAGACAGTGATAAAGAACTGATCATTCAGCATCATAGAAGCATACACTGAAACTTTGTAGTATCATTCAGCAGACCAATGACTCCAGCCATCACTTTGGGGGCTAGAGCAGGGGAAACCTACACACACACACACACACACGCACACACGCACACACACACACACACACATTCATCACTGTCTTTAGGTACTGAGAGAAGTGGTACTAACAACAACCATTTTTTTATCTACCCCTTTTATTTCCCTGATTGGGCAGGAGAAGCAAGGTAGGGAGACCAGCATGAAGGAACAGCTCCTTTGGTACCAATTTCCTGATCCCAGAAAGTGATCACTTCAAGGGATCAGTAAACAGGCAGAAGCATATTATCTATCTATCTATCTATCTATCTATCTATCTATCTATCTATCTATCTATCTATCTATCTATCTATCTACCTACCTACCTAGCTATCTATATCTCCCCCCACTTTTTTGCCATAAGGGGCACAAGCAGCAGGGGAAAAGAAAGGGTCTCTATCACTGGCTTGGGCCCGGGAGAAGTCAGAGGAAGAATAAAGAGAATAACTCCTTCGGTGCCAAATCTCTGATTCCACAGAGGTATCAGAAACCTGACAGCCACATTTCCATCTATCTTCAGCAATGAATACCTGGTGCCAAAGAATTTTCCCCACCTCTCTTCCCAACTTATTCTTTGGGAAGACAGAATCCCTATTCTATGAAACTGAAAAAAGAAAAGGAAATGGGGCTCATCTACAGTACTTTGTGACAAATCTTTCTTTCTGTTGAATCCTTGATTCATAAAAGGTAAAAATAAAAATTGTCAGGATTATCCCATCCCATCCACTCTTTGAATAGTGGGGTAAAAGATACCTACTTTAACTTCCGTGATGGAGAGTTTTTTAGAAACTTAAAAAATGTACACACTCTTTTGTAAACTTTCAACTTAGTAATAACAGTATTTTTTTTAATAAGAATGTTGTGGTTTACCAATCTATTTAAATAAAAAAATAAGCACCTTTGAGCTCAGTAGTGCCTATGCCTATCTTCTTACTATGTTTGAGATTACAGTTCTATAAAATTGGTTATTATGTTATACATGTTGATGTGTATTTGTGTGTGTCACTCTATATAATCATAATGAGCTGATATCTAATTATCAATATTCAGTGACCAAAGATTGTTTCTACCTGCAGATATAGGATTATATGTAGTGTTTATTATTTTCATAAAATATCTCTTTTGTCAATGACCTTCATGAAAACATGCCTTAAAATAAAATATATATCAGTATTATTTACTGATGTTACGCTCTAAGAATAAATACACTTGAGAGTCCTGTCCAGATCACACTAACATCAGAGTCCCATCTGGTCCTCTATAGCTGCAAATACATAAGTGATTACCACATCTCTGTGTTTTGTTGAGGGCAAAGTGAAAAATGTTTTCATTTCTTTTATCTTAGTTTAATATTACATTTTGCTCATAAATATTCAGACATGCTTGGCATTTAACATACATACACTATGCCCGTGAAGATGTTAATCTTTTAAATAAGTTTCCAATTTATCAGCAACATTTTTCTTGCATTTGGCTATCTACAAATACAGTACTGTGATTAAGGATTAAAATGCCAGTTATTTCCTCTTTTCTCTCTAGTTAAACTATGCTTTAAGCAACCTTAGGTTGGGTTGTAGTATAAAAGATTATACACATGAAATCTCCCTTTCCAAACTGCTCTTACTAAATTTTCTATTAATCTGTTGGTAACTCTGATAACCAAGATTCAAATCAAGATTGAAAAAAGGTTGGACAGGAATAACCTTTAATAGATAAAGAAACACAATTTATTTAATTATTTCATATGACAATATTTCAGTTTGAGACATTTGGCTTAATATTACTTCAAAACTGTGCTTCAGTGCAACAAAATACCTGTTGCCAGCGGAGAGATAAAATCCCATGAACTAAGACACAAAACTGACAGCAGGAGGAGATCAGGAAGTTCCTAATAAAAGGTTTCAAGCCAGAATACTACAGTGCTAACGATTTTTTTAAAAGGACTGGAAACAATGGATGTGTGTGTGTCTGTGTGTGCGTGTGTATTCCTGATATATATATTGTCTTGGCGACGTTTCGATGAAGTCCCACTTGTCATCTTCAGGCTAGTGTCTTCGGCTTCATGCTTGTCCGAAGACACCAGCCTGAAGATGACAAGTGGCATCTCATCGAAACGTCGCCAAGACACTACCAATCTTACACAGGAAAAGACCCGAATACGCCAAGACCTACATACTTGTACCCGTGAAAATATATATATATTGCTCAAAAAAAAATAAAGGGAACACTTAAACAACACAATGTACTGTATTTAATAGTAGGATGTCTTATTTTCTGTTCCCTTTATTTTTTTGAGCAGTATATATATTCATCTGTTATGTTTTTGATCACTTTGTCCTATATTACACTCTTAATCCTAAATTAATTTGGGAAATATCTGTAATCTCAGATTAATCAAATGTGGTATCCCTATTTACACCCATCCCACCAAAAACTAGCATATGAAGTAATAAATAAAAAAAAACCAAAACTAGAAGAATACAACACAAATCAGAACAACCTAACCAAGACATAAATCATGAAGCAACTCCAATACTGCAACTATCAGAATCCATTTCTTTGGGGGGGGGTTTCTCTGGGTTCTGCCAAACTCCTTTGGGAAGGGGGGAGGCTTTTGGGGAATTGTATGTGTGTTGGCCTTTCACTTTCCTGCTAAAATATAACCTCTTCGCTTCCTCTGTCTGCTTGCTCCTTGAACTATTTTTCCCTTGATGTCAACCTGGGGTGAGAAAGGAATGTACCTCTGGCCATCTGGCTTATCTCTCATTGCAGAAAGGAAGGCGTGAAGACCCAACAATGTCTTCACAACCTTGGAAATGGAGTCTTATCAGCCTTGTTCCCACAGCAGACTTAACACCTGGGGATTGGCCCATTTGAACTGACCGGATGAACTGTTTGGGTGGGGTTTGCTTTTTGCTCCTTTAACCTATTGATTTGAGTGGGAAACCAGATCCTGCCCTCTATGTCTGCTGTCAACTTCTCCTAATAAAAGTTCCTTTGGGGATGAATCTGTGTCTTGGGAAGAGGCTTGGGAGGCATGCCCAATATCAGGAGTCATTGCAGAAACTGTCTTGTGCAAACTAGAATACCATGCCTTTCAAAACTACACATCTAAAATGTTGGTGCTGCTGTGTGGATGACACATTTGACATCATCAAAAGAAATGCACTGAAAGACTTACATATGCTACTGAACTCCACCTTCCCAGACATACAATTCACAATGGAGGAAGAAATGGCTAGACAATTACCATTTTAAGATATACTCATCAACAGGCAGGAAGATGGAAGCCTAGAAACCACAGTTTATCATAAGACCACCAAACTCCACACATTCTTAGTTTCAACAATAACCTCCACTGTCACACAAAAAGAGCTGCATCAGAACACTATATGGCAGAGTGAGGATCCACTGTCATACCCAGAAAGCTAAATAACTGGAGAGAAGGTACCTATATGAATAATTCAAGCATAATGGGCATTTATTACACAAGCATTTATTACAAGATGCCTATGCAAAAAGCAAAGAAGAGAAAAGAAAAAAGAAGGTAAAAGGCCAACTATATGGCACACCGTGCCATACATCAAAAACATTTCAAGAAGCAGTAGAATGCAGTTTCTGAAATCTGCAAGTGGGCATTGCACACTGCCCAGAGGCTGCCATACAAGGACAGATTATGCATTGTAAAGATTGTTTGGAGGTGGGGAATACTTCTAATGTAATCTACCGGATCCCCTGCATAGATTGCCACTATGCCTCTGTAGGACAAACAGGGATGAAGCTAACCACCAGATTGCAAGAATACAAGTGAGCAGTCAGACAAGGAGACCTGAACTCATTGGTAGCCTCACATTGCAATGAACAAGGGCACACATTTAATTTCACAGCAAGTAAGATCATTGGCCATGCAGGTACAAAGATAGTCATGGAAATGATTGAAGCTTGTGAAATGGGCCCCTTGTCAGTTAACATGAGTGCTGAATTACCACCAGTTTATTAAATATTTAAGAGCTGAGGGCTTGGCAGCACTAGGAAATGATAGTCAATCATTAGCCATCAACACACCAATCAGCCACTAGGAAGGCACCACATAAACATGACTCACAGAACAGCCCAACACACGTATTTCAGTAGAGAGAAATTCCCTGAAGATGAGCTCCAGCATGAGCCCCAAAGCTCAGAAGAGTAAATCTCTGGTCCTGGTGACTGATCCAAATTCAGTCTTAATTAATGTCTTCTCCCACTGAAGAATTTTGCTGGTTCAGGCCAAAATTCCATTTATCAAAGAGTAACTTGTAGAAGCTAGATGATTTTTGGAGGTTAACCAATGTTGATAGGAGGAAACCATCAGTGACCCTGTCATTAATAAAATTATTTTTTAGTTAGAGCATATTATTTAGAGGCAACACAGAGGATTTCTAAATTTTCCCTTTAAAATCACTGTAGTGCTAATGCTCAAATGTAGTGTAGCAATGATTCTATTGAGTTTTTCTATTGCAAAGAAGAAATAGTTACATCTGTTGATGGCAACTCTGTCCTGCTCCCATTTAAGGAGAATAAAATTATTTGCCAAGCTATGCAGAAACATATTTTGTCTTATCAATAATTAGAACATACTTGGTTTCTAAAAAATAGATTTAACCAATCAGTCTCGTGATTTCCCTCTCTCCGAATACGACTTTTGCCACATTCCTGGAATTAAACTTTAAAACAGCCTGATATAATTTTATAATTAGGTGTATAACTATACCAATAATTCTTGTTTTTGCTATTTTATCAAGGGACATAAGAAAACAAGAGAGACAATGAGGAACTGAATGTGAGATAGACCAGAGGTCCCCAACCTTTGGGGCATCAGGGACCGGTTCCATGGAGAGAGGTTTTTCCACGGAACAAAGGATGTGTGGTTTTGTGTGCTGCCTGCATCCCGCAGATGGGGCTTTGCTTGTTTGTGCAGCCCAGTTGGTGGCATGCTGTGGCTCAGTACTGGTCCATGGACCAGGGGTTGGGGACCTATGAGATGGACAATGCAGGTAGTCCTTGACTTACAACTGTTCATTTAGTGGCCATTCAAATTTACAATGGCACTGGGGGAAAAGTGAACTTATGACCATTTTTCACAAAACCATTGAAGCATTCCCATGGTCACATGATGAAAATTCAGATGCTCACATTTTGACAGCTGCAGTGTCCTGGGGTCACGTGATCTTTTGCAACCTTCTGACAAGCAAAGTCAATGGGGAAGCCAGATTCACTTAACAACCATGTTACTGATTTAACAACTGCAGTGATTCACCTAACGGTCCTAACCACTATTACAAGAAAGATCATAAAACGGGCAAGCTTCACTTCACAACAGTCTCACTTAGTAACAGAAATTTTGGGTTCAGTTGTGATTGTAAGTCATGGACTACCTGTATTGAATATAGCATTTGGAAACAAAACAAAACAAAGCAGTGAAGAATTCCTAAGGTGTAGCTTAAATTTCAGAAAGATTGTATCATTTGAGCTCTAAATACAAAGTTTTTTTTAAATTCTGAATAGAGAAACTTTTAAAACCCTCCCCCAAACAGGAGATGTAAACTGTTTACATCAAAACCTGTAAATCAGACATGTCAAACACAAGGCCCGGGGGCCGGATCTGGCCCGCGAAGTGGTTTCATGTGGCCCGCGAAGCCATCCTGGAAACAGTGAGGGAACGGCCCCTGCTGCCTTGGCCCTGGCCCAGAGACCCTCCTTCTGCCAGAGACCCTCAGATCTGTCCCACTCCTGCCCAGGCCCCCATAGGCACCCTTGATGCGAACGATGTAGAGCTGGCCATGCCCACCCAGTAGGCCATACGCACTCTAGCCACGCCCACCCAGTAGGCCACACCCACTCTAGCCATGCCCACCCAGCCCCCTGAGGGCAACCGCAATGCTGATGCGGCCCTCAATGAAATTGAGTTTGACACCCCTGCTGTAAATGATGGGTGGTTATAACAGAATAATAGAACAGAATAGCAGGAACCTTGGAGGTCTTCTAGTCCAATCTCCTGCTCAGACAGGAAACTCTCTATTTCAGACAAATGGCTGCCCAATCTCTTCTTAGAAACTTCCAGCATTGGAGCACCCACAACTTATGCAGGCAAGTCATTCCACTGATTAATTGTTTTAACTGTCAGGAAATTTCTCCTCGGTAAACTGAAGTTTTCTATAGGTGCAATGTGAGATATATTTAGACTTTCTCATCACTGTGATAGCAAGTCGGTTAGAAAACAACCACAAATCAGTTCCTTTTTATTTTTGCCATGTCAAAAAGACTTTGTTGGCAGTGGCTGCTATTTCAGGAAACAAACCACCTGGAGGTGATATAAGGATGGATTGAATTAAGAATGGAAAGATTCAATTAAATATTGAGATATGAGGAACTTCAGCAAAGATGTGACTAGAAAACTATGCAATATATGTACCAACTGTGAATATCCAACATTGTTATCTCTCTGCCAGAAGTGTAAATAGTGCCAATTATAATATATTAAGAACAGATGTTTCCTACTAAACTGCTGAGCTCAAGCCAGATAACTGGATTATTATCCTTCCACTGATGTGTAACAGCTACTGTAAATTACATTTTCCAGGATGCATTGGGTGCAAAACAATGCATTATTATGAAAAGATGTCCCTTTCCCCAGAATAGAGTTTCATTAACTAACTGTAGATTAAGTTTAATTTTAGTTTTTTGTTGATAGATTTTTTTTCCCGAACAGAAAAATAGCACTAACTGATTACTTGTCATGAAATATCTTTATTGTGTTCTGCAGTTTTCCACTTCGAAATACTGAAAAGGAAATTGATGCTCATAGGGAAAAGGTTCAGTCATCCTAGCCATCTCCACAATCTAACCATCTAAATAATTCTCACTTGCTGTAATTCAGTCTCTGCTTTTCCTTATTGGTAATTAGAGAGATGAATCAACTCTTGGACTTCCTTGTCTCCTACTTCTGCCACTATGTGAAGAACAGATAGCAATAGCAATAGCACTTAGATTTATATATCGCTTCACAGTGCTTTACAGCCCTCTCTAAGTGGTTTACAGACTCACCATATTGACCCCCCCCAACAATCTGGGTCCTCATTTTACCGACCTCAGAAGGATGGAAGTCTGAGTCAACCTTAAGCCGGTGAGATTCGAACTGCCAAACTGCTGGCATCCGAGAGTCAGTGTTGTGATTCAGGGTCAGCCTGTGGGTTCGGCAGTTGGGTCGGACGACTCAGAGGAGGAGGAGGGGGGTGTTGAAGAGCTTGCTGATGATGGCCTTGAGGCTCCGCAGAGCCCTCAGCCAGGCCCTTCCCACCTGGTCACGACGGAGACCCAGCTGTGTGAGCCTGACAGCGTGGATGAAGATGACCCACAGCTGGCCCTGTTCAAGGACGCCCGACGCAGGAGGCAGTCAATCAGGAGTAAACAGAGGAAGGCAATGGGGCACCTCGGAAGGAGGCAGAGAGAAGCCACGCCCTGAACTGTATAAAAGGGGAATGCGTGGGAGGGCTGGTTTGCTGAAGGCAACTGCTTGAAAAGCTCCTGTTTCTTGGTTCGTGTCTTGTTCTGTTTGTTTTTGTATTCATAAATTTGGCAGGCTTAATTCCAGCCTCTTGCCTTCTTGTAAAAGGGGTTGTCCCTGCCTTTTCTGCAGGGCCGGTAGCAGGCTGGTACAGAACAGTCAGCAGAAGTAGCCTGCATTACTTCATTCTAACCCCTGCACCAATAGGGCTCATACGCAACTACTTCCATTTATCATGCGAAAAGCCATTTTTCCAGGTTTCTACATTGTAGCATGAATTTAGATTTAAGGTTTCATATTTACAATATGCAGGCTAATTTCAGATTAAAAGCAATGCAGGTAGCCCTTGACTTACAACTATTTGTTAGTGACCATTTGGAATTACAATGGCCCTGGGGGGGAATTTCTTATGACTGTTTTTCAACACTTAAGACCACTGCAGCATTTTCCTGGTCATATGATTAAAATTTGGTCCCTGGGCAACAGGATCCTATTTATAACGGTTGTAGTGTCCTGAGGTCATGTGATCACTTTCTGCTTTTGGCAAGCAAAGTCAATGGAGAAGCCAGATTGACTTTACTAACTTAATAACTGCAGTGATTCACTTGACAACTGTGGCATGAAAGGTTGCAAAATGGGGCAAAACCGATATAACAACTATCCAGTGGTGGGACTTAAATATGTGAACAACCGGTTCTCTGTGTGGATGCCACTTCTGGAAGTCCATTCTGGGCCTGGGCAAGAAAAAAATTAGCTGTTCTGTTGAAGTGGTACAAACTGGCTGAATCCCACCATTGCAACTATCTCAATTAGCCACAGGAATTTTGGGCCTAATTGTGGTCATACGTTGAGGACCACCTGTGCCACAAATGAGTATTAAGGAAATAAAATAAAATTTTGTTTATAACTTTCCTTTAAACAGGAATTTGAAGCACAGGTAATGTTTTTCCTGCAGGTAACTTTATAGCTTTCTGTAAAAAAGTATCCATATTTTGATGCTGTATTGTACCCTACTCAGAATTGTTCTTTGAGGGAGATGGGAGGTTCAGAAATGTGAAATATAAAGAAAATGTGGCTCACTCTATTTTAGACTCCATTTTCACTGTCAGATTTCTTTTCAAGGTCTACCACATCTGGATAGTAAAAATCCAGACAATCATTATTCTGCAGCAAAGAGATGGAGTTTCCTGTATGGCTACCCTGTCAGCTAGTATCATCCAAATTTTTATAGTCCAAACCTAATTGTCTACTTTCCCTCTCCCCTAATTCCAAACAGGAGAACAAAGAAAACCCCTGGGAAAAAATAATGAATTGGTTTTACAAACTCTCTCTTTGATGTAATGTTACCAACAATTGAAGTAGACGTGCATTTGACTTCAGAACTATAACTAAGAATTGGTCACCTATTCCTTGCTCTGCAAACCCAGGTTTGATCCTGCGCATCTTCTTTCTGTGGTTCTCTTTACATCGTTTTCCCAATGTTAGTATCAGAAATGAACTTCAAGAGGTGGCTATTGAACAACCAAAGTGCTTCTTTGTAGAAGGAGAATTGCCTGGGCAGAAATAATGAAGTATTTCAGCTGGCCTTTACCATTCTTTAAAATAAATCCCAATAATGTAATTCATATATTAGGGCTTTGGCTAAGCCACTTTGCTTTTTTTGCTTTGGTCTTCATTCAGCTGTCTTCTTTTTCTTTACAATATAAATTCATTCATTCATTCATTCATTCATTCATTCATTTTCATTTTAACTATAACACACACCTCCAGTTGTTGTAGAGTCAGGCAGTCTGGAAATTGAAATAAAGTTTTTAACTGAACCTTTGTCTGTTTGCAGGAGAAAGGATGATAGTTGTAGACCACATAATGAGGAAAGCTGGTGTCTAGTTTACAGGGGTGAGCTTATCAGATTTTCTACATGCTTCCAAGTAAAATATTGGAAAGTGTTTGCATTCTTTTCCATAGTTTATGTCTAAAAGTATGGTGACAACCATGTAGGCTATGTTGAAATATCTACTCATCCTATCAGGAAGCAGCATGACAGAATACTCAGGAGTTACCAGCCTTTACATATTGTTTTTTTGGTTCTGGATGGATGGATGGATGGATGGATGGGAGATTTAAAAGAACAGTGGAAAATAACAGCATCATATTCTTCAGTTTTTCCTAACACAGAGCCAGGTTAGGTTCCTCTGACAAGGTAAAATGATATTTCTGAGATTATGTAGTTCAAAAATTACTTTCCCCCTTTGAATTATGTCTATTAGATTGGCAGCAATTATCTTTCCATTTCTCTCTTTTTTTTTACTTCCTTCCTTTCTTTATTGTAAAGTGCATGGTACTTTTTTAGCCAGTGGATTTGAAAGATCCCTAGCGGAGGTATTGCAATATATTAAGATATACTGTAGGAAAAGAAAGGTCATACATAGATAAATTGAGAAGCTCATGCTTTTGGAAGAGAAGGGGAAAAATGGTATAATGGAATTCTTCATCCTTGGTACTAGGCTGAGTTTATTTATTTATTTATTTAATTTAATTTGTATACCGCCCTTCTCCCGAAGGACTCAGGGCGGTGTTGTCTTTTATGTTAAAAAGGAAATCTGAGGCAATCACTTCCTGTGCTATTCTACTTTGATTTGATGTGAATTCTGGCTTGTAAAATGGAACCTCAAACCCTATCTAAAGTGGCAGTGCCAAAAACGTTTGAGCAAGAATTAGTTTCCCAGCTCAACTTTCTATATTGCCAGGAGAGATTAATACTCAGTAGTGCCTCCATAGCTCAACTCACTCAAGTACTCCAGTGGGATACCGTAATGTATGGTATCAAAAACCACTGAAAGATTTATTTATTTATTATTTATTTATTATTTAAATTTATATACCGCCCTATTCCCGTAGGACTCAGGGCGGTTTACAGGGAAAATTAAAATACATAGCACCCATTTAGAAGACTCTACAGATTTATTGCTCTTCCAGAAATTGTGGGTGCTCCATCACTGGAGGTTTTTAAGAGACTGGACAGTCATTTCTCTGAGATGGTATAAATTCTCCTACTTGAACAAAGGGCTGGACTAGAAGACCTCCAAGGTCCCTTCCAGATCTGTTCTATTCTGTTCTGTTCTGTTCTGTTCTGTTCTATATATGGATGCAGTTGGGAATGCAGGTAGACTGTGAAGCTGAGTGGAGAGTGGGGAACAGGTATTTTAAGGATTCAAAAACAGCTGCTTTACCAATGCTCTTCAATGTTTGAAAACACCCATTCTGAAAGATTTATATAGCCCTGCATTGCAGGTTGATGTCATATAATTTCTGTTTCCTTGCCTCATGCCACTGGAGATTATGGAAAGAAATAAAGCCGGCTGTGCTTTAAGGTTTAGGTAGGTCTGACTATTGACACTGTGGTTGACAGTGTGATACACAATAAGGTTTTTAGAACACTATTATATATAAATTATATAATATCTTTCCACAGAGAAACTTACTAATGATTTCTGCTTTAGACCTTCATATTGTTGTTTCATATCTGTTCCAAAGCTGTTGTTTTTATTTAGTCCTGTCTAGTAATCATGGCATTGCAAGTTTCATCAGATAAGATGGAACGGTGGATTCTCATGTTATCACTGTAAATGACTTTCTAATGAATTCTCTTTCATTTCTTTTCTTGATGATGATGATGATGATTTTATTGAGTATTATTTATTATTATTCTCTTGATTATTCAAATGCTTATTTTAGATTAAATATTAATTAAATTAAATATTTTGAAGCAGAAGTATAACTGCAACAAACTGCAGAAAATACTGTTGTGTCCACAAATAATAACCTTAAGTGAAGTTCATTTGGGTGATTTTGCAGAGAACTAAAAATATCTGGGTTATGTGTATATATGTGTATGTAAACTCCCATTTTTAAAATTACATTTTGGAATTACATTTAATACTAAAAATATTGCATATTGCAATAAACATATTGTACTGAAAAAATTTGTACTAAAATTTTGTACTAAAACATGAATAGATGTCTGTGAATTCTATGAAGTAGAATACCTTTGGAATACCAAGAACCCTTGTATCATGAGTTATCAAGGGCATTCTCAAGAAATCATATTAGAGAAAAAACACTCAAGTGTGAAATCACAGTCATGCTACATGACATTTTCTCTGATCCAAAGTTCATAACACCAGGGTTAAAACAAGACAGCCTGAGAAATTCAATTCCTTTGAATCCTGATAAATTGTTAGCAACAATTTAGCAACATCCACCCTGTTGTCTTTTCTAAACGACAATAATTCTCAAATATATACAGTATACAGTATACCCAAACATGCTTGCAGATGTGCATTTTAAAATGGGCATGGAATACTTTGGAAATATGTTAGGAATGAAAAGCAAATTTCAAAGCCAGCATTTACATATTATTGAAATTTGAATGTTCATGCATATTTATTTTTTCCAAATAAGAGATGCATGGAAAATCAGAGCATAATAGGATTATGAATGAAGGATGCAAGTGTGACATGGGCCAATATGTTCATGCTTTCACATGAAAATATAAATTTGCTTTTGTATTTAGGCTGCAGTACTAAGTTACCCTCACAGGATATAATGGAATTCCATTTCACTTGCACCCAAAAAGATATATAGGAAAAGAAACATAGAATGACGAAGTTGGAAAGGAAGTTGGAGGTCTTCCAGAAAGAGATCCATATTCCAAATGTCTTGACCATGTTCCGATAAAACACAAATATGAGCTGCCACTGCTGTGGCTACTGCCTGTAGATGGCCTTGGGCTAGGCTGAAACAGGAAATAAGATTTGTCCCGTGTCTGGGACTAAGCAAGTGTATTCTGAATGCTTAACAAACATTTTATATATATATATATATATAAAACTGTGACAGAGAAGATAATGGTGAAGAAAAAAAAATATTTACAATTGCACTAGACAACATTAACATTATCATTAATAAAATAGAAATTGGATAAAATAAATAAGTATTTGTTAATATTATTTGCTAATTTCACCTTCTAATGTGATTTGTAAAGTTAATGGCTTGGAAAACTGCATTTTGAACTTGCTTGTTTTTTTCCTAGGATTGATTTAATGGTCTTCTATCGATGAGCTTGCAGAGAACTTGTAGATGCAAGTTTGAGATTCAAAGTGCTTGTGTGGTTCTATGTTATATCATATTGCATTACATCTATACTATTTCTCTATAGTTCCCCTGAAATCTTCATGAAGTGAGAGAGGATAAATGGGAACTCAGGAGGGAAGGATGAGCCAGAAGTAAATTTGTTTTTATTCCTTTATTCATTAATTTTATAATGGCATTTTGTACAACAGATATTTTGTATTATTTGCTTGTTGGGAGAGTGTTACAATTTTGTGAAATAACCCTGTACCAACAGAAATATATATGCATATAAATATACCAACCACATTGTTCTCTCATGTTCTCAGATTGCTAAGAATGTAACTTCTGTAAATATATAGCAGGGGATTGTATATCTTGCTTCACTGAGAACAGTATGGAAATTTATTTATCAAGCACTCTAGGGAAAATTTTCTCAAATGATAGTTTTAAAGGATTATGAAGAGATGCCCATAATGGGCTATTTGAAAAACATAAATGCTTCAAAGTAATAATCTCTCTAAGTGAAAGACACTTCCCCATTCAGCTCCTGAAGATATTTTTCATTTCTTGTTAAGGACATGGAATGCATTGCAATACAATTCATAACATCCACTGAATTATTCTTCTACTCTGCTTCAACATTGAAGGTAATTTCCAAATAATAATAATGGAGTGGATTGTCTTTCTTTTTTTTAAAAAAAAAGTCTTATAGCACAAAATAAATTCTAGCAGAACTACAGAGTTCGTGCATTGTAGAAAATAAATAAAGAAATAGGGCATACTTGCCCTTTTGAAGTGGAAATTAAACTCAAGGACTTCTCTGATTTTTATAAGTAAAGAATTGTGTTTTTCCTTGTGGTCAGGAATAAGTGAAGGCTTTAAGAGGTATTTCTGAGCCCTGCTCAATTCTAGTGTCTTAAGGATGTTTCATAACAGGATCTCACAGGATTCGTTAGATGGAGGCATGATAACAGCCAGAATATTAAAAGAGTAGACAAAAATATTTAACGCACTTCAAAACCCAGTCTCTTACAAGGGGAAAAAAAATCTCCTAAATAAAGCTTGTCTGTGCTTTTTAGATTTGTGAAACATTGTTTTCCTTTGAAAAAGAAAGACTAATGATCAAATGAATATGAATAGACATTGGGGGATGCTTTCCTGGTATTGGTGCACTGTTTCCATCTCCTCCTCCTCCTCCTTGAAAGGAAATGGAGTTTCCCTCCCTAGTAAATTGCAGAGTCTATAGGAGGCAACATGTACTGAAAAGATCTATTAGTAAAAACTACACGTCCTCAAAGACTCATTCTTAAAATGTACCCATATATTCTCCTAGATATTAAAAAATACTACTGGTACCAAATACTCACAGATAAACCCATCTATGGATAAGCAACTGTGTTTCCCCAAAAATAAGACCCAGTCTTATTTATTTATTTTTGCCTCCGAAAGAGGCACCAAATCTTATTTTCGAGGTGGTGGTGGTTCTTTTCTAATCACCTTGTGGCAGAGGCATCAACAGCCCCACCCAGCCAGTCCACTTCTGCAGCCGAAGGAGCAGCTTCATTCTGCAGCTGAGAATGGAACTTGGGCCTGCATTTCATGGTCAAAGGCCATTCTGGAAGGCTTGTGCAGTCGAGAACCAAAGCTACAGATTGAATCCGAGGCAAGTGTCGATCTATGGGAGGCCTGGCTGCAATGGTAAGCTCCACCCCTGCCCTAGCTTGATTTTTAGGCATGCTTATATTAGGCCCATCCCCCAAAACCAAACTAGGGCTTATTTTCAGGATAGATCTTACTTTCAGGGAAACATGGTAACCCTTGAAATTTTAACCAAAATACCATGAAAAAGGTGTCACCTGCAGATAAGCCTATTATACAAATATTCATATGTTTTGATTATCACAATGGGCTTGATCTACATCAGGCATGTCAAACTGCCAGCCCATGGGCCAGATGAATCATGATGAAACCGCGCCCACCCCATTGCTGGCAATGGGGAAAAAGTTGAGATACGTCACGTGACATCACGTGACATCATGAGTTTGACATGCCTGATCTACATTGTTTGCTGAGGGAGAAGACTGAAGAATAGGAGACAAATTCTTTTTGGACAATGTGTTTTCAGATCCACAACTCCCTTACAAACAACTATTAGTTAAAAAGGAGGTTACAAGATGCAATACCAGAAATCCAATTACTGGTTCGTTCATAAAGCAGTCGAAAATTAGAAGAAAAATGCCAACACTGAGGGAGAATTGAAAAGCAGCCTCTTGGGAAAAGCAAAAATTGAGCAAGTTTTTCAGGCTTCACCAAGATGTCTCCTTAATGACTTGGCAGCTACATCACTATGAAAGTTGATTTCTCAGCCCAATCTTATCCACTCTTTGTCAGATGCACAAATGCATGCATACATATATGCCACTCATAGGTTAAATGGATCAATTCTTTTTCTCCTTATATGTGATTGTTTGGGTACTCAGCTGAAGGACAGAAATAAGCATATATGATGCCAAACTCACAAGTAAGAATACAGGAGTAATTATGCATAAATTGCCAAAATGCTACATTTTTTCTGCCATGGCCTTCATACTGAAAAGCTTCATGGATTTATGATGTTTCATGGATTCTTGGTACTTTAATATTCTTGTTATATGCATTGCATATTTTCATCAATATGATTTATAAAGCTGCTCTGTACCCTGTAAATTAAGCATAGGTTTCCTACTAAATATTTTATAGCATATTCTTCATAGGCAGGCCCAGAGGTGGAAAAAAAGCATCTTCATCTGTAAAGCAGAAAAAAAAAATACCCTAAAGTCCCTGCTTATTGGTGACACATACCATAGGTGTTACCTAACTTTGAAGGGACTTTAGGCAATTTATGAGATATATAACAATTTTATAATAAAATACAATATATGCATTAGGCAACATAAAAGAATAAAGGAATAGAATAAACTGATTCTGGTGTTCATAAGTCCCTAATCTATCCCTAAGTACCCTCTTGAATGGCTTTTCAACTTTTTGGAAGGTCACTCCACCTATTTGTATTGTATCTCCTGGTGGGCAGTAGTGAAGAAGACCCTAAGCAGACATCCTATGGCTGTTTTTGTTGGTCAGAAAGAATTTATCTGGAAATGACAATCTTTTAGATGCCAGGACCCAGGCTTTAAAGGTGGGGACCAACACCTTGAATTACACTTGGAAACCCACCAGTAACCAATGCAACTCCATTGGCAGCAGTGTAACATTTTAATAAATCAGGAAGATTACTGTGATAATACTGTGAAATATGCTTCTTTGCCCCTCCAGACACTGAACCATCCAGAGGTTCAACCATGGAGGCTGAACCACAAGAGATTCATGTCTCAAAGCTCTTCCTTAAAGGAAAGTTGCCACCATAATCTCTATACAGCCTTGATGGTAAGCCAAGCCTCAGCTTTTGATGAGTAGCATTGTTTCTAAGACTTCTAGCAAATTTCAGTCTTGATTTACAATAACATTGTCAGTACATATTTAAAAGTTTTGTTTCCTAAGCTACTTTTGTTTCTAGTGTCAGGTTTCCGACGTATGGGCTTTTCAAGTGACTCTGAGGCATTGTTTACCTTAAAAGTCCTTTATTAGCCTAATACACTGGCAAATGCTTGCTCGAAGGAAGCTGGAATCTGAAATACCCTCCCCTTGCACAATATATTAAAACACAATTCTCCACCTTTCTAATTTTGTCATTAATCATATTCTCCAATTAATTTAAAGAATCAGTTTCCCTTCCGTTAGAAGACCCGCTAAGGCCTTATCTTCTTTAGTTAGAGAGATGGCCTTGAAAGTGCATTCCTACTCATCCCTCCTCCCAACCTTAAACTAATCTTTTAAAGCAATACACAAGTTTAACATATGAAACGGCTACTTCTTCATCTCTTGTCAAGCAATAACATTCAATGTTAGCAGCATTGACATCTAGATGGGGACAAATGAAACCAAGCTATACAGGTAAAGGGATATGGTGGTTATTGTAAGAAATAAAAAACAGGGCAAAATGTTGGCACTTAGAGCTCATAGTTACATATCTTCAAAATCTCAACATGACTAAATAAAAAAAACAAGGGTGATCACTCCGGTTTTCTGTTTATTGAAAAAATCAATCCTGTTTTCTGAAGTTGAGATTCTAACCCTTCTGATTCCTTCCTTCCTTCCTTCCTTCCTTCCTTCCTTCCTTCCTTCCTTCCTTTCTTCCTTCCTTCGTTCCTTCCTTCTGTCCAATAGCACTTGCGTAATAAAAGGTACCATAAAATAATTCAGGAACCCTCCAGTACTTTCTAAATTCATCCACAGTGGCTTCATGGAAATCACAACAATAGAAGAAGGAATGATGGAAACTTCTAATAAATGATGAAAATCAGGAGATTTCCTAAGGTTACGAATGAGAAAAAAATTACTTTCAGCAAACTCCATGGTTTTTGGAAGAGAAATGCAATTCTTAAAACATCTGCCGAAGTTTACGTTTTCAAATCTGGAAATAAAACTAGGGCAACGAGAGAAATTGAATCCTTTTTTCCCCCCTCAGAAATGAATAACATATTAAAGCCATCCCAAACCTGTATTAGAATTATACCTTGCACTGATGTTGCTGGCCTCAAAACCAAAGAATCGGGAAGGATTTTCTATCCTGATAAAGGAACTCATATATAATACAGTGGTTTGTGTGATCATTTCTGGATGTCAACCTTACATATCCTACTGCCCTCAGTTATGTGGTCTTCAGCTGCATTATCAATCATTCTGGGCCAAACAATTTCTCCCTCTGCCAGCCTGCCCACTGAAGGAGTTGTCAGAAAGGAAGAAAGGGAAAACCCATCTATTATGCGCCATCAGCCTGAGCCCTGATAGATTGCCTCCTGGGCAATGTGGTCCATAAGAGAAAAAACTGTGGGATATAGAATACTGAGCTAGAAGAAACTATTGATGCTACAAAGGGGCTTCCTAAATTTATAAGAATTAATGTGGTTAGTGAAAGTGAAATATATTCTTAAGTCCTTGGAACAACTGCATATATATATATGATGTGTTCCCATTATTGAACCTGGAAATATGCAGACTGCCCAAAAAATGGGTGTTAAAAGCTTTTCTGCTAAAATGAAACATCTATAGGAATTTGAAGAAAGAAGAAAAAAAACTACAAAAATGTTGCTAATGAACAAATACTGAAATGAAGTTTTCACATGTGTCTTAAAATAAAGCTATGAAAGTCAGAACCCATGCAGGCTTAGATTGCATGGCTGTAATCTAAGATGCAAGTAAAAGGAAAGTTAGAATTGTGCATTCATACTATCATGAATCCCCTTCATGGATTACTGCCTTGTCGTGGCGAAGGGGCTTGCGTAATTCAATGAAGCTATGAGCTATGCCGTGCAGGGCCACCCAAGACGGACAGGTCATAGCTGAGAGTTCTGACAAAACGTGATCCACTGGAGAAGGAAATGGCAACCCACTCCAGTATCTTTGCCATGAAAACCCTATGGACAGTACCAAAAGGCAAAACGATATGACGCTGGAAGATGAGCCCCTCAGGTCGGAAGGCGTCCAATATGCTACTGGGGAAGAGCAGAGGGCTAGTACTAGTAGCGCCAGAAAGAATGAAGCGACTGGGCCAAAGCCGAAAGGACGCTCAGTGGTGGTTGTGTCTGGTGGTGAAAGGAAAGTCCGATGCTGTAAAGATTTTTTCTCCATAGGAACCTGGAATGTAAGATCCATGAATCAAGGAAAGCTGGACGTGGTCAAACAAGAGATGACAAGACTGAACATCGACATCTTAGGTATCAGCGAACTAAAATGGACAGGAATGGGTGAATTTAATTCAGATGACCATCAGGTATACTACTGCGGGCAAGAATCCCTCAGAAGAAATGGAGTAGCCTTCATAGTCAATAAAATAGGAAAATCAATACTGGGATACAATCCTCAAAATGACAGAATGATCTCAGTTCGAATCCAAGGCAAACCATTCAATATCACAGTAGTCCAAGTCTATGCCCCAACCACCAGTGCTGAAGAGGATGAAATTGACCGGTTCTATGAAGCCCTACAGCACCTTATAGAAGTAACACCCAAAAATGATGTCCTTATCATCATGGGGGATTGGAATGCTAAAGTAGGAAGCCAAAAGATAACTGGAATAACAGGCAAGTTTGGCCTTGGAGTACAAAATGAAGCAGGGCACAGGCTGAGAGAATTTTATCAAGAGAATATGATGGTCATAGCAAACACTCTTTTCCAACAACCCAAGAGATGGCTCTACACATGGACATCACCAGACGTTCAATACAGAAATCAGATTGACTATGTGCTCTGCAGCCAAAGATGGAGAAGCTCTATACAGTCGGTAAAAACAAGACCAGGAGCTGACTGTGGCTCAGACCATGAGCTTCTCCTTGCAAAGTTTAGGCTTAAACTGAAGAAAGTAGGGAAAAGCACTAGGCCACTCAGGTATGAATTAAATCATATCCCTGTTCAATATACAGTAGAGGTGACAAATAGATTTAAGGAATTAGATCTGATAGACAGAGTGCCTGAAGAACTATGGACAGAGGTTCGTGACATTGTACAACAAGTAGCAACCAAAACCATCCCAAAGAAAAAGAAATGCAAGAAAGCAAAATGGCTGTCTGAGGAAGCTTTGCAAATAGCTGAGGAAAGGAGGGAAGCGAAAGGGAAGGGAGAAAAACATAGATATGCCCAATTTAAATGCAGAATTCCAGAGAATAGCTAGAAGAGATAAGAATGCCTTCTTAAATGAACAGTGCAAAGAAATAGAAGAAAACAATAGAATAGGGAGGACAAGAGATCTTTTCAAGAAAATTGGAGAGATGAAGGGAACGTTTCATGCAAAAATGGGCATGATAAAGGACCAAAATGGCAGGGACCTAACAGAGGCAGAAGAGATTAAGAAGAGGTGGCAAAATTACACAGAAGAACTATACAAGAATGAGCTTAACGTCCCAGATAATCACAATGAGGTGGTCACTGACCTCGAGCCAGACATCCTAGAATGTGAGGTGAAGTGGGCCTTAGAAAAGCTGAGCAACAACAAAGCTAGTGGAGGTGACAGTATTCCAGCTGAGCTATTCAAAATCTTAAAAGACAGTGCAGTAAAAGTGCTACACTCAATTTGCCAGCAAATTTGGAAAACTCAACAGTGGCCACAGGATTGGAAAAGATCAGTTTACATTCCAATTCCAAAGAAAGGCAGTGCCAAAGAATGTTCAAACTATCGCACCATTGCACTCATTTCTCATGCTAGTAAAGTCATGCTTAAAATCCTACAAGCTAGACTTCAGCAGTATGTGGATCGAGAACTACCAGAAGTACAGGCAGGATTTCGAAGAGGCAGAGGAACTAGAGATCAAATTGCCAACATACGCTGGATCATGGAGAAAGCTAGGGAGTTCCAGAAAAACATCTACTTCTGCTTCATTGACTATGCTAAAGCCTTTGATTGTGTGGATCATAACAAACTGTGGCAAGTTCTTAAAGAGATGGGAGTACCAGACCATCTTATTTGTCTCTTGAGAAACCTATATGCGGGTCAAGAAGCAACAGTGAGAACTGGACACGGAACCACTGATTGGTTCAAAATTGGGAAAGGAGTCCGGCAAGGCTGTATACTGTCGCCCTGCCTATTTAACTTATATGCAGAGCACATCATGAGAAAGGCAGGGCTAGATGAATCAAAAGTTGGAATTAAGATTGCCGGAAGAAATATCAACAACCTAAGATACGCAGATGATACCACTCTAATGGCAGAAAGTGAAGAAGAACTAAAGAGCCTCTTGTTGCGGGTGAAGAAGGAGAGTGCAAAACTTGGGTTGAAACTTAACATTAAGAAAACCAAGATCATGGCATCTGGCCCTCTCAATTCTTGGCAAATAGATGGGGAAGAAATGGAGGTAGTGACAGATTTTGTTTTCCTGGGCTCCAAGATCACTGCAGATGGGGACTGTAGCCAAGAAATTAAAAGACGCTTGCTCCTGGGGAGGAAAGCCATGGCAAATCTAGACAGCACACTAAAAAGCAGAGACATCACCCTGTCAACAAAAGTGCGTATAGTCAAGGCTATGGTCTTCCCAGTTGCAATGTATGGCAGTGAAAGTTGGACCATAAGAAAGGCTGAGCGCCAAAGAATTGAGGCCTTTGAACTATGGTGCTGGAGAAGACTCCTGCGAGTCCCTTGGACTGCAAGGCGATCAAACCGGTCAGTCCTAGAGGAGATCAATCCTGACTGCTCTTTAGAAGGCCAGATCCTGAAGCTAAAACTCAAATACTTTGGCCACCTAATGAGAAGGAAGGACTCACTGGAGAAGAGCCTAATGCTGGGAAAGATCGAGGGCAATAGAAGAAGGGGACGACAGAGAATGAGGTGGCTGGATGGAGTCACTGAAGCAGTAGGCGTGAGCTTAAATGGACTCCAGAAGATGGTAGAAGACAGGAAGGCCTGGAGGAATGTTGTCCATAGGGTCGCGATGGGTCGGACACGACTTCGCAGCTAACAACACTATCATGAATAGTATGTATGTCTCCCTGAGCTACCGAACCAAGGTGGTATATAAATCTAACACACACACACACACACACACACACACACACACACATATATATATATATGTATGTATGTATGTGTATATATATATATATATATATATATATATATACACATACACACACATATATACATATACATATACATATACATATACATATACATATACATATACATATACATATACATATACATATACATATACATATACATATACATATACATATATATATATATATATATATATATATATATATATATATAAACTAGATGCAATATTTTCCCAGTTTCTAGCTTGTTGCCTTAAACACTACACCAAACTAGCTCTCTCATACAATATTTAAGAAAGAATATAAAAATACTTTAGAAAAAAATCACTGAGTTCAGACTGTCAAAATATCAAATATATGTGGACAGGTCTGAACAAATACCAGGCAGATATCTTGAAATGAATTTTTCTGCAATTTATAAAACTGTATGCTGAACAATTTTGACCTGAAATGACTGTTAAGCTACTGTGTACATTGGGAGAATTGGGAGTCACTGTTTATGGATCAAAGCCCCATTTTAATAAACCATGTTATACTTGAATCATGCTCGGTTATAACCCTAGATCCCTGAACCATTTGTGTCATTTTATCAATACTATCCTTGTTGCTCAGCCTGAATATTTTAAAATTGATTTCAGTTATATCTTCAAAAGGATTGTTGACTTACAATAGCTTCTTTCAGATTTACCACTTCAGGCACAGAAAGATAGACATATAATATAAGAGATATTTTAATGAATGGGCTATATGGAGTTGCTGAATATCAGATGCCTGGCTCCAATAGCAAAGTATATTTGGGTACCTTTAATAAGAAAAAAAATGTTTTCTAGATTGGTTGGTCAAAGAAGTTTAATTTCAGACTGGAAATCAGACTCAGCTCATCAACATGCCAGTTCTCCCACCACTGATTTTGAATACTTCCATGAATTTACTTACAGGGATGAGCTGAATAGAGAATTTGACTCTAGCTAAGTGCTAGTGGGGTGCCAAGGAATGAATGGCCATGCTATCCTTCTCTTTCCTTTATCACAATTCCTCTTTATTGCTGCAGTGTAAGAGTTGAAGAAGGGACGCGGTGGCTCAGTGGGTTAGGACGCTGAGCTTGTCGATCAGAAGGTCGGCAGTTTGGCGGGTCGAATCCCGAGTGCCGCCTAGCAGATTGAGCGCCTGTTACTCGTCCCAGCTTCTGCCCACCTAGCAGTTCAAAAGCACGTAAAAATGCAAGTAGAAAAATAGGGACCACTACGGTGGGAAGGTAACAGCGTTCCGTGCGCCTTTGGCGTCTAGTCATGCCGGCCACATGACCACGGAGACGTCCTCGGACAAGCGCTGGCTCTTCGGCTTTGAAACGGAGATGAGCACCGGCCCCTAGAGTCGGAAACGACTAGCACGCATGTGCGGGGGAACCTTTACCTTTACCTTTAAGAGTTGAACATCAGTATATTGCCTCACAGACCCATCCAAAAGGTTTTGGAGGGGGGTGAGAGAATTACATTCATGCCCCATCACAGATTGTGAAGACTGTCTTTCACTTGCACAGATTAATTATTTTTTTTATTAAAACAAATAGCCAGGAGTGTGATATTTGGGCCTTGCACTCCAGGAGTAAACATAACCGTAACATTCTTTTTCAGATTGTTGAAGATTTCCACAATCATTCATGGTCTGAAGATATGGAATATTGTGCAGAAGTCAATGAACACCAACAAAAACTCAATCAACTTGAATTAAAATTGACACCAATTTTAAGACACCACATAGATGCAAAGTAACCTCTTTTCCCCAATGTTTTAATTCACATGATAGCAATCCTCAAAAGCTTCCTCATTCAGTTCGTAAGCTAAAAAGAAGGAAGCAAACATTATTTTAAATATATAATATTTTCATTTATTTTGCATTTTCTTTTCTCCCTTTAAAACATCCAGAATCTGACCTTTGAACTTGCTTGCTTCTTCCTTCTGTCTGTAGTGAAATATTTTTTCCCTTAACACCTCCATTATTTTATAAAACAACTGCAAGTATAAATAGAAAGTGGGTATACATACACACCCACAAAATAATCTTGCTTTATCATCATCAAAATGGGTCATGGTTTATTTAAAAAGTCTCAGCATTTAAAACCATGAAAGTCACAAAAAGCTATGGGGTGACAAGTGAAAGTACTATAGCTGAGCCAGGCAAATGATTCTCCAAAATTCTCCTTCATAATAACATGTAACAGCTGAGATATAGGGAAGATATATAGATATTGCAGCAAGTAAAAGTAATTGTGTTATTATGAATACACAATAACATGTAGTCTATGCCAAGCAATAATCACCTGGGGTAAAGCTGATTTACAGTTTCCCAGGAAGAAGCTTATATGTCAATTTTTCTTTAGAAATAGAGGGAAGGGGGAAAAACAAGAAGAAAGCATACTCTGAGTTTTCATTATTATTATTATTATTTTGTCAATATTTGCTTGATGGCTTCTCAGCCTGAGAGACATTAACATAACTCTTCTGCAGTAAGCCTAACAACTGGGTTATATAGGATTTAAAGGCAAACATATATAACACAGGTTTGTTTAGATCTAGTCTAATATTTCTAATAATTTGACCTAATTATATTGCATAGAAATCAAATAATTAAATGCATAGTACCCAACTTTTTAAAGGAACAAGTAAAAATTATGGTTCATTGCACAGCCAGATGTTCAAACTGATTATAATTATTATTATTGGTCACATAGCCAGCCAGATGTTTAGACTGTATTTTACATTTGTATCCTCCTATTGAGTCCTTCCTAAAGACCCGGGATAGCCAGGTGTTGATTAATAATATTAAAAGTATTAATATTGATATTATTTATATTATTAATAATATTAAATAATAATATTAAATGTATTGCAGGATGTAATCTACTGTATTCCAAGTAAAGCTGTCTTTTGCAATTGACTGATAGTGATATTATCAATGCCAGTGGTGTTCAAGTGGTGCTCCAAACATTTTGAGGTTGCACCCAAAGTGCCTGTTACTATTGGTAATTTATATGCTTTCTTTTGCCACAGTCAATCTACTTCTATGTGTAGATCTTTATATTTTGATATTTTCTCTAGTTCTTTTTCTTCTGTTCTTTAGGCTGGATTTGGCATGTTTATCCCTCTATTGAGTCCTTCCTAAGAATTCTTGCGACCTGGGATAGGCAAATCTGGATGTGTTACAAATATTATTGCAGGATGGACGCTATCCTCAGTAAAGCCACCTTTTGCAATTGAGTGATGGTGAATTTGTCAATGCCAACGGTGTTCAAATGGTGCTACAGATGTTTTGGGATTGCACCCAAGGCGCCTATTACTATTGGTGCTATCATTGCTTGCCTTTGCCACAGTCGTTCTATTTCTATTTGTAGATCTTTGCATTTTGTTATCTTCTCCAGTGTTTTCACTTCTATTCTGTTGTTGTTGTTGTTGTTGTTGTTGTTGTTGTTCTTCTTCTTCTTCTTCTTCTTCTTCTTCTTCTTCTTCTTCTTCTTATTATTATTATTATTATTATTATTATTATTATTATTATTATTATTATTAATCGCATATTGATTCAGATACTCTCTAGTGGTCAAGAGGCTAATTACTCAACTTCCTACTAATTTACAAAATGTTCTTTATATACATACACACACACACACACGTACGTACATATGTATGTATGCATGTATGTATGTATATAAGATTTCATACAATGGACTTGGAAGTCATATAGGTTTTACAATCTTTTAAGTTATAAGTAAAAAGAATTCAGTGAAGTAGATAAGCTTGAAAGGCAGGTTGATCTGTATCAAAATTTAAAATTTATGGCCTTTAGGGTAATTTCATACTGAAGCTAATTTTAAAATCTACTGCAAGGCATTAGTTCAGACTTCTCTTTAGTTATCCTGGAGCTTGGAGAGGAAGAGAGAGAGAGAGAGAGAGAGAGAGAGAGAGAGAGAGAGAGAGAGAGAGAGAGAGAGAGAGAGAGAGAGAGAGAGAGAGAGAATGGGTCCACTTCTGGTTCTGACCATTTTTATAACTACTTTTAAAGCCTCACTACACATCACGTATCCCCAGAGCATATAGGAAAAAAAATGACTGATCAATGCATGTTGAGTTTCAACTCTGAGACAAATCCCACTTGCCTTTGCCATAAATTGTAAGGTATAATACAATACACATTTATAAAGCATCTTCTGCCAGAAGCATCTCAAGTCACAACTACTGGAAAATAAATCACAAAGCTAAATAGGACTGTCAGAAATGCTCAAGAGAACAAGCCTATCTTCAAACAGGGTCTTGAAGTGGCAGAAAATTCCACAGCCTGAGGTGAAAAAAAGTTGTTGTTTGTCCATATTTAAAAACTGTTATAAATCAACATGAGAGGAATGCCTGGATTACAAGCAGAGGAAGCTCACATATGATGGACTATACCTTTAAAAATAATGTCAGCATAATGGCACTGTTTGAAAAGGATGAGAAATAGAATGACAGAAATCAATGTTGCAGTTCTGTCATTGTGTATTTGAAAAGGTGCAGGTGTATGTTTTGTTTGTTTGTATCCTCACCAGTTCAGGAACACAAGTCAGTGAATAATCTATTTCTTGTTCAGTTCAACACTTGATACCATATATAGCAGAAATTTATAAATGAACATATTCAAGGCATCAAATTCCCAGATGCAGCCAAAAGACGAACAATTGCCTACTGGTTGTGGTTAGTTTGATAAAGACCTTCTAGGAAGTTTCATTTTCCACATAACAATTCCTTAATTTATCGAATTTCATTGCACAAGCTAAATTGTGTGATGGATTGGCATTCCGATGGATGTAAATGCAAGTGTGGTCTATTATATAAAGGGAATTTTTCATTCTGGTTTTTTTAAAATTCCTGATTTTTATTTAAACATCTAGAAAATAAATTCACAAATGTGAACAACCTGAGGCTCTGCTGTACAAGAGCAAAGTCCTTCAAAAATGCTCCAAATATTGCATTGTAACAAAGGGACACACACACCCCGCAACATTCAGAGTAACTATTTTTAAATATAATGAAATATAAATTAGACCAGGTAGAGTTTTGCCCTAGCTATGCCTATTTTTAGTAGTATGAGATGCTATTCAAAAACCATGCATGGGCCCTTGTCCAATTCATCCAAAGTAGAGGGCAGTGGTGGTGATGTTCAAACACTAAATGCAGTGCCTTTGATACTTCTTGTCAAAGATTTTTTTAAAAATGCTGTTCCAAACATTCCTGCATTTCACATTCATCTTTGTATGTAAGGAGGTTGAATCCAAAGTGGAGCAAATGGAAGGTTCAAATTCAAGCTGAAACTGATGGAAGTAAAGAGAAATTTCCCATTTTTTTTAATGTTGTCAATGGCCAATTATTATTTTTTTCCATTTTAAGAAAAACTTCCCATCCCCTATGAGGTTGTAAAGCTACTGTATTTGGTTCCAGTTCTTGGCACATCTAAGTTGCATTGACTTCAGGCATGTTTCCAGGTGCAATTCAAGGTGCTGGCTGTCACCTTTAAACCCTTCATGGCTTGGGACTGAGTTATTAAAGGGACTTTATTTCATCAATTGTTTCTACCTATCCTATCCTACCTGGCAATAAAACCATGTTCTGAGAACTATTGGCTAGGGAGGGGCAATTAGCAGGAGCCAGAAGGAAAGCCTTTTTTTGCCATAGCATCCACCCTTTGGAATATCATCTCCCCTGAGACTCCATTAGCCCTGTCCCTCTTGGCCTTTCATGAGGCCTGGGAAACTTTGCTTTGCGTCTAGGCTGGGAGGATGGCATAGTTTAGAGTGCATCTTCAGATTGTACGGATGATAGGTTAGATTATGTGTTTTCATTTCTGACTTTTCTATTGTGTATTTTAAGTATTTTATTTGCCTTGTTCTAAGATGCCTATAGTCATGTTAAAGTGCAATGGGTGCCTATATAGATCAAATTCATTCATAAATAAGACACTGGGAAGAAGTTTTTTTTTTTAAAAAAATAATCCTTGCCTTCACCACTGCTGCATCACCCCAAGTCATAACAGCTTATTTCTTCTTGCAGTACCCTATCTGTGAAAAGGACATTTGGTATCCACAGCAACAAAAAATATTTAGTAAATTCATTCACTGCCTTCAAAGCAAAAAGATAAAATCTTTACTTCTTGGAAAGAAATTGCTTCTGAAAATTTTGGGAACCTGATTCACCCCTATGTTTTTGGGTTTTCTTTAACAATACCCCCCCCAAAAAAGTTTATATATATATATATATTGTTGTTGTTGTTAGTTGCGAAGTCGTGTCCGACCCATCGCGACCCTATGGACAATGTTCCTCCAGGCCTTCCTGTCCTCTACCATCTTCTGGAGTCCACTTAAGCTCACACCTACTGCTTCAGTGACTCCATCCAGCCACCTCATTCTCTGTCGTCCCCTTCTTCTATTGCCCTCAATCTTTCCCAGCATTAGGCTCTTCTCCAGTGAATCCTTCCTTCTCATTAGGTGGCCAAAGTATTTGAGTTTTAGCTTCAGGATCTGGCCTTCTAAAGAGCAGTCAGGGTTGATCTCCTCTAGGACTGACCGGTTTGATCGCCTTGCAGTCCAAGGGACTCGCAGGAGTCTTCTCCAGCACCACAGTTCAAAGGCCTCAATTCTTTGGTGCTCAGCTTTTCTTATGGTCCAGCTTTCACTGCCATACATTGCAACTGGGAAGACCATAGCCTTGACTATACGCAGTTTTGTTGACAGGGTGATGTCTCTGCTTTTTAGTGTGCTGTCTAGATTTGCCATGGCTTTCCTCCCAAGGAGCAAGCGTCTTTTAATTTCTTGGCTACAGTCCCCATCTGCAGTGATCTTGGAGCCCAGGAAAATAAAATCTGTCACTACCTCCATTTCTTCCCCATCTATTTGCCAGGAATTGAGAGGGCCGGATGCCATGATCTTGGTTTTCTTAATGTTTAGTTTCAACCCAACTTTTGCACTCTCCTTCTTCACTCGCAACAAGAGGCTCTTTAGTTCCTCTTCACTTTCTGCCATTAGAGTGGTATCATCTGCATATCTTAGGTTGTTGATGTTTCTTCCGGCAATCTTAATTCCAACTTTTGATTCATCTAGCCCTGCCTTTCTCATGATGTGCTCTGCATATAGGTTAAATAGGCAAGGCGACAGTATACAGCCTTGCCGGACTCCTTTCCCAATTTTGAACCAATCAGTGGTTCCGTGTCCAGTTCTCACTGTTGCTTCTTGGCCCGCATATAGGTTTCTCAAGAGACAAATAAGATGGTCTGGTATGCCCATCTCTTTAAGGACTTGCCACAGTTTGTTATGATCCACACAATCAAAGGATTTAGCATAGTCAATGAAACAGAAGTAGATGTTTTTCTGGAACTCTCTAGCTTTCTCCATGATCCAGCGTATGTTAGCAATTTGATCTCTTGTTCCTCTGCGTCTTCGAAATCCTGCCTGTACTTCTGGTAGTTCTCGATCCACATACTGCTGGAGTCTAGCTTGTAGAATTTTAAGCATAACTTTACTAGCATGAGAAATGAGTGCAATGGTGCGATAGTTTGAACATTCTTTGGCACTGCCTTTCTTTGGAATTGGAATGTAAACTGATCTTTTCCAATCCTGTGGCCACTGTTGAGTTTTCCAAATTTGCTGGCAAATTGAGTGTAGCACTTTTACTGCATTGTCTTTTAAGATTTTGAATAGCTCAGCTGGAATACTGTCACCTCCACTAGCTTTGTTGTTGCTCAGTTTTTCTAAGGCCCACTTCACTTCACATTCTAGGATGTCTGGCACGAGGTCAGTGACCATCTCACTGTGATTACCAGGGACGTTAAGCTCATTCTTGTATAGTTCTTCTGTGTAATTTTTCCACCTCTTCTTAATCTCTTCTGCCTCTGTTAGGTCCCTGCCATTTTGGTCCTTTATCATGCCCATTTTTGCATTAAACGTTCCTTTCATCTCTCCAATTTTCTTGAAAAGATCTCTGGTCCTCCCTATTCTATTGTTTTCTTCTATTTCTTTGCATTGTTCATTTAAGAAGACATTCTTATCTCTTCTAGCTATTCTTTGGAATTCTGCATTTAATTGGGCATATCTTTCTTTTTCTCCCTTGCCTTTCGCTTCCCTCCTTTCCTCAGCTATTTGCAAAGCTTCCTCAGACAGCCATTTTGCTTTCTTGCATTTCTTTTTCTTTGGGATGGTTTTGGTTGCTACCTCTTGTACAATGTTGCGAACCTCTGTCCATAGTTCTTCAGGCACTCTGTCTATCAGATCTAATTCCTTAAATCTATTTGTCACCTCTACTGTATATTCAACAGGGATATGATTTAATTCATACCTGACTGGCCTAGCGCTTTTCCCTACTTTCTTTAATTTAAGCCTAAACTTTGCAACAAGAAGCTCATGGTCTGAGCCACAGTCAGCTCCTGGTCTTGTTTTTACTGACTGTATAGAGCTTCTCCATCTTTGGCTGCAGAGCATATAGTCAATCTGCTTTCTGTGTTGACCGTCTGGTGATGTCCATGTGTAAAGCCGTCTCTTGGGTTGTTGGAAAAGAGTGTTTGCTATGACCATCGTATTCTCTTGACAAAATTCTATCAGCCTGTGCCCTGCTTCATTTTGTACTCCAAGGCCAAACTTGCCTGTTATTCCAGTTATCTTTTGGCTTCCTACTTTAGCATTCCAATAAGGACATCATTTTTTGGTGTTAGTTCTATAAGGTGCTGTAGAGCTTCGTAGAACCGGTCAATTTCATCCTCTTCAGCACCGGTGGTTGGGGCATAGACTTGGACTACTGTGATATTGAATGGTTTGCCTTGGATTCGAACTGAGATCATTCTGTCATTTTGAGGATTGTATCCTAGTATTGCTTTTCCTACTTTTTTATTGACTATGAAGGCTACTCCATTTCTTCTGAGTGATTCTTGCCCACAGTAGTATACCTGATGGTCATCTGAATTAAATTCACCCATTCCTGTCCATTTTAGTTCACTGATACCTAAGATGTCAATGTTTAGTCTTGTCATCTCTTGTTTGACCACATCCAGCTTGCCTTGATTAATGGATCTTACAATCCAGGTTCCTATGGAGAAAAAATCTTTACAGCATCGGACTTTCCTTTCACCACCAGACATATCCACAGCTGAGTGTCCTTTCGGCTTTGGCCCAGTCGCTTCATTCTTTCTGGCGCTACTAGTACTAGCCCTCTGCTCTTCCCCAGTAGCATATTGGACACCTTCCGACCTGAGGGGCTCATCTTCCAGCATCATATCGTTTTGCCTTTTGGTACTGTCCATAGGGTTTCCATGGCAAAGATACTGGAGTGGTTTGCCATTTCCTTCTCCAGTGGATCACGTTTTGTCAGAGCTCTCTGCTATGACCTTTCCGTCTTGGGTGGCCCTGCACGGCATAGCTCATAGCTTCATTGAATTACGCAAGCCCCTTCGCCACGACAAGGCAGTAATCCATGAAGGGTATATATATATATATATATATATATATATATATATATATATATATATATATATATATATATATATATATATATGTGTGTGTGTGTGTGTGTGTGTGTGTGTGTGTGATGTACCAAATCCCATGCGCCTCCTGTCCAGCAACATACATCGGACAGACTAACAGAAGAATAGAGGTACGTGTAGAAGAACATAAGAACTCAGTACAGAAGAAAGATCACACATCTTCACTAGTACAACACATAAACACTATGGGACACAACATCAATTTTAAAGGTACAAAAACAATCGCCAAAATAGAACATCTCAATAGAAGAATAATCAGAGAAGCCATTGAAATAGAAAAACACCCAGACAGTATGAACAAGCGAGACGACACCTCCCGCCTACATGCCATTTGGAAACCAGCATTGATAGACAAACGAATTTCAGCAAACAAGGATTTAAAAAACCAACAAACAACCCCAAATGCCACCAGCCCCAACAAGACTCATCCACACCCAGAACAAAAACTCTCCCACACAGAAGACAGAACAAGTCAAGCAAAAGTGCTATCACCCAAGCAGAAGAATGCACACACGAACCTGACTGACCCATACCAGAGATGCATGGCGGGTCCTCGAACTCAGAGCCAAGCCAAAGCTCTGGAGGCCACTACACAGCCCACTCCTCAGGACACCAAATCACAACACTCAGGATATTACGACACAACAAAAAACCCCACCCATTCAGAACACACCCCACCCAATCAGAAGACAGCCACGCCTCCAACCAATCGGAAGACAACCACACATCCACCCAATCAGAAGACGGCCACGCCTCCACTCAATCAGAAGACAACCACGCCTCCACCCAGTCGGAGGACACCCCCACCCAATCAGAAAGCAGCCACGCCTCCACCCAGTCGGAACACAGCCCCACCGGCAGTTGGAAGGAAAGGAACAGACAGACCACGTATTGCTCCTGAAAGCAGCAGGAGGAATACTCCGGCCTGATGATGACGGATGGGATTTCGTCGAAACATCGCCACAACTTTCTGAAGATGAAAGGAACGCGGAAAGAAACCCGAGACTCTAGACCTACACATACAGACACCCGCGAGAATCTACGAAAACAATTATCATACCTCTACGGGGAGGACATCTACCAACTAACCAGGACTTACGAAAAGTTAGAAGTACGAAGAGCAAGAATACTAAGTGACATACCTTTCCTATGCCAATGTCGAGATCTAAATATAAGACCAAATTGTTTCAAATTGAAATTCCACATCAATACCACTTCAACCAAACGCATTCTAAGAAGAACAGAAATGGCATTACTAAGAAATGAACTCCACAATAAAAGATTTCAATTAGACCAAACAAACAAGGACCTACTAACATTACATCTCAAACTCAGCAACATTATTCACCCAATACTATGGGACAAAGTGAAACAACTGGCGGTTTGGAGAGCAGAAACAGAGACCATCTATAAAAACAACAGACATTCAAAGAAACTCAAACAATTAGAGAACTACAACAACCAAACAACCACACCACAACAACATCTACAACAAGTAGTGCATAACATCTCCCACAGAAGACTAACAACAGCAGAAACAAACGTCCTAGCAAAAGGTTTCAACTTCGCTGTTGCACCAAAGAAAATTCCCACAGAAACCATCATATGTGGAGTGGAAACCAGCTTAACTAAACTCAATACAGACGAAGCAGACCAAGTCAGACATGAAGTCACCCACATCCTATGCACAAGCAAACCACCCAAAAGCAACCTAACAAAAGAAGAACAAGTAGCATTGCAAAACCTAAGAAAAGACAACAGCATAATCATACTACCAGCAGATAAAGGCAATGCTACAGTGGTAATGGACACATCAGACTATGAAGAGAAACTGTCCAACTTACTCAAAGAAACTACATACAAACCTATATATACAGATCCCACAACCTATCTAGAAAAGACCACCAAGAAAAAGATAAAATCAACTTCTATAAGCCAAGAAATCCAACAAACAATCATTCCTAGGGAGAAGTCATCCAGATGCCCAAAACTATATGGCCTCCCCAAAATACACAAAGATGGAATCCCACTAAGACCCATAGTAAGTTCTATAGGCTCACCACTACAAAACTTAGCTAAATACCTAGCAAAACAATTACAACCTCTAGCAGAAATGGCAGCTTCATATGTCCAAAACTCATACCACTTTATAGAATTAGTGAAAAATCTACAGATAGACCAAAAAGACTTGCTAGTCAGCTTCGATGTGGTATCACTATTCACCCAGGTGCCAGTCCAAGAAGCTCTATCAACAATAAGAAGCAAATACCAACCACCAAACCATATTATAGAACTAGCAGAACACTGCTTATCAAACACATACTTCATACACAGAAGCCAGAGATACAAACAAATAGAAGGCGCACCAATGGGATCCCCTCTATCACCAGTTATCGCCAACCTTTTCATGGAAGAATTTGAAACTAACGCTCTAGAAAAGACTACAAACAAACCAAACTGTGGCTCAGATATGTGGATGACACCTTCGTGATCTGGCCCCACGGAAGAAAGGAGCTAGAAAACTTCCTAACACACCTGAATAGCCTACATCCCAAAATAAAATTCACCATGGAGATTGAAACAAACAACCAGTTACCTTTCCTGGATGTACTTATATACAAAAAACAAAACGGAACCCTAGGAGACACAGTCTACCGAAAGAAAACACACACCAACCGTTACCTCAATGCGCAATCACATCATCACCCAGCACAAATAAATTCAGTAGCCAAAACACTAATAACAAGAACCAGATGCCTTGCAGATGAAACACATATACAAACAGAACTACACACCCTGACAGACATATTGACAGCAAACAAGTTCCAAAAAAACAAAATCACCAATATAATTCAGCAGCGGACTCCGAAACAGAAAAACATCCAAGAAGAAGAACAGAACAACGGACGAGCCATCTTGCCCTACATAAAAGGAACAACCGACAAAATCAGTAAAGTACTACGCAAACATAACATCAAAACCGCATTTAACACTGACAGAAAGATATCAACCATCCTGAGAAATCCCAAAGACAAAATAGAACTGGAAAACCAGGGCATATACCAAATCCCATGCGCCTCCTGTCCAGCAACATACATCGAACAGACTAACAGAAGAATAGAGGTACGTGTAGAAGAACATAAGAACTCAGTACAGAAGAAAGATCACACATCTTCACTAGTACAACACATAAACACTACGGGACACAACATCAATTTTGAAGGTACAAAAACAATCGCCAAAATAGAACATCTCAATAGAAGAATAATCAGAGAAGCCATTGAAATAGAAAAACACCCAGACAGTATGAACAAGCGAGACGACACCTCCCGCCTAAATGCCATTTGGAAACCAGCATTGATAGACAAACGAATTTCAGCAAACAAGGATTTAAAAAACCAACAAACAACCCCAAATGCCACCAGCCCCAGCAAGACTCATCCACACCCAGAACAAAAACTCTCCCACACAGAAGACAGAACAAGTCAAGCAAAAGTGCTATCACCCAAGCAGAAGAACGCACACACGAACCTGACTGACCCATACCAGAGATGCATGGCGGGTCCTCGAACTCGGAGCCAAGCCAAAGCTCTGGAGGCCACTACACAGCCCACTCCTCAGGACACCAAATCACAAAACTCAGGATATTACGACACAACAAAAAACCCCACCCATTCAGAACACACCCCACCCAATCAGAAGACAGCCACGCCTCCAACCAATCGGAAGACAACCACACATCCACCCAATCAGAAGACAGCCACGCCTCCACTCAATCAGAAGACAACCACGCCTCCACCCAGTCGGAGGACACCCCCACCCAATCAGAAAGCAGCCACGCCTCCACCCAGTCGGGACACAGCCCCACCGGCAGTTGGAAGGAAAGGAACAGACAGACCACGCATTGCTCCTGAAAGCAGCAGGAGGAATACTCCGGCCTGATGATGACGGATGGGATTTCGTCGAAACGTCGCCACAACTTTCTGAAGATGAAAGGAACGCGGGAAGAAACCCGAGACTCTAGACCTATATATATATATATATATATATATATATATATATATATATATAAAGGTAAAGTTTCCCGCGCACATGCGTGCTAGTCGTTTCCAACTCTAGGGGCCGGTGCTCATCTCCGTTTCAAAGCCGAAGAGCCAGCGCTTGTCCGAAGACGTCTCCGTGGTCATGTGGCCGGCATGACTAGACGCCAAAGGCGCACGGAACGCTGTTACCTTCCCACCGTGGTGGTCCCTATTTTTCTACTTGCATTTTTACGTGCTTTCGAACTGCTAGGTTGGCAGAAGCTGGGACGAGTAACAGGTGCTCACTCTGTTACGCGGCACTCGGGATTCGACCCGCCAAACTGCCGACCATCTGATCGACAAGCTCAGCATCCTAACCCACTGAGCCACCGCGTCCCTCATACACACACACACACACACACACACACACACATATATATATATATATAATAGCTAATATAAGAGAGACAGAACCTGTGGCTCAGGAGGTTAAAACACTCCCTGATATACAATCAGCCCGGGTTCGAATCTCAGATAAAGGGTATGACTAACTGATGAGAACATAAATAGTTCGAAATGATCATCTTAGCCTCCCAAATTCTTTATTAGCAATTTGAATAATTTGCACAAATAATGAGCTGTCATAAGTTGACTAGTTCCTGTGGATAAGCCCTGAGCCGGGCCAAAACAGGAATGAAAGAGTTAATTAGCAAGGTCCATTCAAAAAGCCTTGACAAATACTTAAACATACATTTGCCTTGCCTTCTAGCTAATATAAGAGAGACAGAACCTGTGGCTCAGGAGGTTAAAACACTCCCTGATATACAATCAGCCCGGGTTCGAATCTCAGATAAAGGGTATGACTAACTGATGAGAACATAAATAGTTCGAAATGATCATCTTAGCCTCCCAAATTCTTTATTAGCAATTTGAATAATTTGCACAAATAATGAGCTGTCATAAGTTGACTAGTTCCTGTGGATAAGCCCTGAGCCGGGCCAAAACAGGAATGAAAGAGTTAATTAGCAAGGTCCATTCAAAAAGCCTTGACAAATACTTAAACATACATTTGCCTTGCCTTCTAGCTAATATAAGAGAGACAGAACCTGTGGCTCAGGAGGTTAAAACACTCCCTGATATACAATCAGCCCGGGTTCGAATCTCAGATAAAGGGTATGACTAACTGATGAGAACATAAATAGTTCGAAATGATCATCTTAGCCTCCCAAATTCTTTATTAGCAATTTGAATAATTTGCACAAATAATGAGCTGTCATAAGTTGACTAGTTCCTGTGGATAAGCCCTGAGCCGGGCCAAAACAGGAATGAAAGAGTTAATTAGCAAGGTCCATTCAAAAAGCCTTGACAAATACTTAAACATACATTTGCCTTGCCTTCTAGCTAATATAAGAGAGACAGAACCTGTGGCTCAGGAGGTTAAAACACTCCCTGATATACAATCAGCCCGGGTTCGAATCTCAGATAAAGGGTATGACTAACTGATGAGAACATAAATAGTTCGAAATGATCATCTTAGCCTCCCAAATTCTTTATTAGCAATTTGAATAATTTGCACAAATAATGAGCTGTCATAAGTTGACTAGTTCCTGTGGATAAGCCCTGAGCCGGGCCAAAACAGGAATGAAAGAGTTAATTAGCAAGGTCCATTCAAAAAGCCTTGACAAATACTTAAACATACATTTGCCTTGCCTTCTAGCTAATATAAGAGAGACAGAACCTGTGGCTCAGGAGGTTAAAACACTCCCTGATATACAATCAGCCCGGGTTCGAATCTCAGATAAAGGGTATGACTAACTGATGAGAACATAAATAGTTCGAAATGATCATCTTAGCCTCCCAAATTCTTTATTAGCAATTTGAATAATTTGCACAAATAATGAGCTGTCATAAGTTGACTAGTTCCTGTGGATAAGCCCTGAGCCGGGCCAAAACAGGAATGAAAGAGTTAATTAGCAAGGTCCATTCAAAAAGCCTTGACAAATACTTAAACATACATTTGCCTTGCCTTCTAGCTAATATAAGAGAGACAGAACCTGTGGCTCAGGAGGTTAAAACACTCCCTGATATACAATCAGCCCGGGTTCGAATCTCAGATAAAGGGTATGACTAACTGATGAGAACATAAATAGTTCGAAATGATCATCTTAGCCTCCCAAATTCTTTATTAGCAATTTGAATAATTTGCACAAATAATGAGCTGTCATAAGTTGACTAGTTCCTGTGGATAAGCCCTGAGCCGGGCCAAAACAGGAATGAAAGAGTTAATTAGCAAGGTCCATTCAAAAAGCCTTGACAAATACTTAAACATACATTTGCCTTGCCTTCTAGCTAATATAAGAGAGACAGAACCTGTGGCTCAGGAGGTTAAAACACTCCCTGATATACAATCAGCCCGGGTTCGAATCTCAGATAAAGGGTATGACTAACTGATGAGAACATAAATAGTTCGAAATGATCATCTTAGCCTCCCAAATTCTTTATTAGCAATTTGAATAATTTGCACAAATAATGAGCTGTCATAAGTTGACTAGTTCCTGTGGATAAGCCCTGAGCCGGGCCAAAACAGGAATGAAAGAGTTAATTAGCAAGGTCCATTCAAAAAGCCTTGACAAATACTTAAACATACATTTGCCTTGCCTTCTAGCTAATATAAGAGAGACAGAACCTGTGGCTCAGGAGGTTAAAACACTCCCTGATATACAATCAGCCCGGGTTCGAATCTCAGATAAAGGGTATGACTAACTGATGAGAACATAAATAGTTCGAAATGATCATCTTAGCCTCCCAAATTCTTTATTAGCAATTTGAATAATTTGCACAAATAATGAGCTGTCATAAGTTGACTAGTTCCTGTGGATAAGCCCTGAGCCGGGCCAAAACAGGAATGAAAGAGTTAATTAGCAAGGTCCATTCAAAAAGCCTTGACAAATACTTAAACATACATTTGCCTTGCCTTCTAGCTAATATAAGAGAGACAGAACCTGTGGCTCAGGAGGTTAAAACACTCCCTGATATACAATCAGCCCGGGTTCGAATCTCAGATAAAGGGTATGACTAACTGATGAGAACATAAATAGTTCGAAATGATCATCTTAGCCTCCCAAATTCTTTATTAGCAATTTGAATAATTTGCACAAATAATGAGCTGTCATAAGTTGACTAGTTCCTGTGGATAAGCCCTGAGCCGGGCCAAAACAGGAATGAAAGAGTTAATTAGCAAGGTCCATTCAAAAAGCCTTGACAAATACTTAAACATACATTTGCCTTGCCTTCTAGCTAATATAAGAGAGACAGAACCTGTGGCTCAGGAGGTTAAAACACTCCCTGATATACAATCAGCCCGGGTTCGAATCTCAGATAAAGGGTATGACTAACTGATGAGAACATAAATAGTTCGAAATGATCATCTTAGCCTCCCAAATTCTTTATTAGCAATTTGAATAATTTGCACAAATAATGAGCTGTCATAAGTTGACTAGTTCCTGTGGATAAGCCCTGAGCCGGGCCAAAACAGGAATGAAAGAGTTAATTAGCAAGGTCCATTCAAAAAGCCTTGACAAATACTTAAACATACATTTGCCTTGCCTTCTAGCTAATATAAGAGAGACAGAACCTGTGGCTCAGGAGGTTAAAACACTCCCTGATATACAATCAGCCCGGGTTCGAATCTCAGATAAAGGGTATGACTAACTGATGAGAACATAAATAGTTCGAAATGATCATCTTAGCCTCCCAAATTCTTTATTAGCAATTTGAATAATTTGCACAAATAATGAGCTGTCATAAGTTGACTAGTTCCTGTGGATAAGCCCTGAGCCGGGCCAAAACAGGAATGAAAGAGTTAATTAGCAAGGTCCATTCAAAAAGCCTTGACAAATACTTAAACATACATTTGCCTTGCCTTCTAGCTAATATAAGAGAGACAGAACCTGTGGCTCAGGAGGTTAAAACACTCCCTGATATACAATCAGCCCGGGTTCGAATCTCAGATAAAGGGTATGACTAACTGATGAGAACATAAATAGTTCGAAATGATCATCTTAGCCTCCCAAATTCTTTATTAGCAATTTGAATAATTTGCACAAATAATGAGCTGTCATAAGTTGACTAGTTCCTGTGGATAAGCCCTGAGCCGGGCCAAAACAGGAATGAAAGAGTTAATTAGCAAGGTCCATTCAAAAAGCCTTGACAAATACTTAAACATACATTTGCCTTGCCTTCTAGCTAATATAAGAGAGACAGAACCTGTGGCTCAGGAGGTTAAAACACTCCCTGATATACAATCAGCCCGGGTTCGAATCTCAGATAAAGGGTATGACTAACTGATGAGAACATAAATAGTTCGAAATGATCATCTTAGCCTCCCAAATTCTTTATTAGCAAT